>NW_020705976.1:0-3647 GCF_002925995.2 Terrapene triunguis
AACCCGGCCCTTGTTGCTGCCAACTTAGATGGGCAGAAGGGTTACATTTTTGGGGGCTCGTCCGGGATTCCCTGGGTCAGTACCCCTCGCAAGCACCTGTTGAGTGTTCCAATGCATTGGGAAACAATTGTGGTTATATTTTGAGGAAATTACTGTTTGTATAATGGCTAATATGTCAGGTTTGTTGGGCCCCGGCCCTGCAGCCTCTAGCTCAGGGGCCGCAGCCTCAGCCAATGATTGGGCAAAAGCACTGGGGCAAATATTGGAAAAGGTTGTGCTGTCCCAGGCTATGTTAAACTCTTGTCGTGAGTTAAGATTATTTGCTGGGGCAGAGGAGTTCGAACCCTGGTTGGAGCATACCACTGAAATGCTACAGGAGTGGGCCGTACCTGAAGCAGAAAAGCGAAGATGTCTAATAGAGAGCCTTAGTGGCCCAGCATTAGATGTGATTCGCACCCTGAAGCTCACTGACCCTGGGGTCAGTGTGAAGGACTGCCTAGAGGCCCTTGATCATACCTTTGGGAGCGTAGAGGGCCCTGAAGACAGTTACTGTAAGTTCCTTAATTCCCGACAGCAAATTGGCGAGAAGATTTCAGCCTATATACAGAGGCTGGAGAGACTGCTTCAGAGAGCTGTCATGAGGGGAGCAGTGACTGCTGAACAGATGGATCGGACCAGACTGGCTCAAATTGTAAGAGGAGCTCAGTATCAGAACCCGATTCTACTCCATCTCCGGCTAAGAGAACGACGGGAACATCCCCCAAGTTATTCCCAGCTGATAAAGGAGGTCAGAGAAGAGGAAGAAAGGCAGGCTGCCAGTGAGTTTTGGGAAGCCCAAACATTGGAGCCAGCCGGCACAACACCACTGCAAATGGCCAGTGTACTGATGGTGAGCACCACAGAGGAACTTGCCCAACAAATGCAGGTCCTGACAGAACGGATAGCTGAACTGCAGAGACACTATGGCCCCTTCGAACCGTTTGGGCCAAGGTGGGACGAGAGATGTGAGAGGGCTTTTCAGGAAATCATTACTCGCCTAACTCATGCCCCCGTCCTAGTCTTTGCTGATCCGAGCAAACCGTTTATCCTACATACTGATGCCAGTTTGGAGGGTCTGGGAGCAGTACTGTACCAGGAAGTGGAAGGCAAACATAAACCCGTAGCCTTTGCCAGCCGAGGACTGTCTGACAGTGAAACTCGCTATCCCATCCACAAGCTGGAGTTCTTGGCCTTGAAATGGGCCATCACTGAGAAATTTCGAGACTACTTGTATGGTGCTCAGTTCCAGGTGTGGACAGACAACAACCCATTGACTTACGTGTTAACAAGTGCTAAGTTGGATGCTACCGGGCAGAGATGGGTGGCCGCCTTGGCTAGCTATGAGTTCAGCATTCAATACCGATCAGGGAGAAGCAATGTAGATGCAGATGCATTGTCCAGGCGTCCGCAGGCACCTGAAGTGGCTATGATACCCATGGATGGAGTGAGGGCTATTTGCAGTGTGAGTCGCCGAGAGCCAGGGGCCCATGAGAGTCTTCATGGATGTGTTGCTGAAGCTTTGGGCCTGCCCCCTGACTGCGTGCCTTCTGCGTCTGTGAACTATATTGCATTGGACCAATCTCCCTTGCCCGTGCTCAATGCGGCTGACTGGCAAGAAGCCCAGCTGCAAGATATTGACATTCGTGATACACTACTTGCCAAAAGGGAGGGGCGAAGCCCAGCTGCGGTTGTCCCCCCTAACCCGGAGGGTAAACTACTATTGAGAGAATGGACCAAACTAAAACTGATCCAGGGAGTGTTACATCGAATGACCACCGACCCTTTACAAAAGCAACGAGCACAACTAGTGCTGCCAAAAGAGTACCGAGCCCTGGCCATGAGGGCCCTGCATGATGACTTTGGACATTTAGGGATGGAGAGGACCCTGGAACTTCTTCGTAGTAGATTCTATTGGCCCCGGATGGCTGAAGATGTTCGTAGGAAATGTGAGACTTGCGCTCGATGTGTTCAAAGGAAGACTCTGCCCACGAGGGCTGCATATCTCAAGAACATCACCAGCACCAAACCTTTGGAACTGGTATGCATCGATTTCTTGTCTTTAGAAGTAGACAAGAGGAATATTGGGAACATTCTAGTAGTGACTGACCATTATACGCGATATGCGCAGGCATATCCCACGCGTGATCAGAGGGCCACCACTGTCGCTCGAGTACTGTGGGAAAAATATTTCTCAGTTTATGGATTCCCAGCCCGGATACACTCGGATCAGGGGCGGGACTTTGAGAGTCACCTTCTGAAGGAGGTGCTGAGGATAGCGGGAATTAAGAAGTCTAGAACAACGCCTTATCACCCGCAAGGTGATCCTCAGCCAGAGAGGTTCAACCGAACCCTATTAGATATGTTGGGGACTTTGCGACCAGAGCAGAAAGCAACCTGGAGCCAACATGTTGCATATCTGGTGCACGCCTACAACGCCACAAAGAACGATGCTACGGGGGTCACCCCATATCTCTTAATGTTTGGGCGAGAACCAAGATTACCCATAGACCTGTGCTTTGGTGTATCAGAGGATGGAGATAGCTATGAAACTCATCAGCAATATGTATCCCGACTGAGAGAAAAGCTGCGGGATGCTTATCACTTAGCTACATCTGCGGCTCGGAAGAACGCAGACCGCAACAAACATCGATATGATGCTAGGGTACGTCTGCAAGAACTCCAGCCGGGGGACAGAGTCCTGCTGCGAAATTTGGGTATTGCTGGCAAACACAAGATAGCTGACAGATGGAAGGCAATACCTTACTTGGTGATGGAAAAGCTAGGGGACCTGCCGGTCTACAAGATCAAACCTGAAGAAGGTCCAGGGCAGACAAAGACAGTGCATAGAAACCTTTTGCTCCCGGTGGGGGAATTGGTAGGCACCCCGTATGAGATGGGCCACAACAGGGCAACTGGGCAGAATGAAGGTGCTGGACCAAAGCCGCCCTCCAACGTGGACAGCCAGCCCCCTGCAGCTAACCTACCCCCATGCAGCACATCCGAGAGTGAGTCTGAGGAGGAAGACACAACCATGGTGTATCCTGGGATGGAGACAAGATTTCAGTCTCGATCAGCTGAATCAAAAGAGAGCTCCTCCTCTTCCGCCCTAAACCCCATGGCAGAAGTATTTAGGCCCATTCCTGACACCCCTGAGCCACTGGTGGGACCCCCATGTGATGACACACCCAGGTTATTGGACAGTGGAGACATACAGGTGGAGGATGTCCTGGGCACCTTGGACCCTCCACTGTTAGAACTAGAAATGCAGGAGCCTATACCAATAGCTGAGGGGCCCTCAAAGGAAACCTCTCCATCCATCGTTCAAGAGGCTGTCCCCCCTACCACGGCAACAGAGATTCTCAATAGACGAGACAGGGTAATAAGGCCAGTAAAACGGTTGACTTATGATGCACCTGGGGTGACTAGTGAGGAACCAATATGTTTAGCACACAGGCTTGTGGAAGCTAAAGTGGGCTATCTGAGGCCCTTTGGAGGGAACCAGTGAGTTGGTATAATAGGGAGTGTGATTTGTCGGGACGACAAATTCTCGGCTGGGGGGAGGATGTAAGCAGAGTCAGGATGAGCTCTACCCTGACATCTGGTGGTGA
>NW_020705977.1:0-1655 GCF_002925995.2 Terrapene triunguis
GTGTGTGTGTGTGTGTGTGTGTGTGTGTGTGTGTGTGTGTGTGTGTGAGAGAGAGAGAGAGAGATTCACATAACACAAGAATCAGGGGTCACACAATGAAATTACTAGGCAGCAGATTTAAAACAAACATAAGGAAGTACTACTTCACACAACGCACAGTCAACCTGTGGAACTCATTGCCAGGAGATGTTGTCAAGGCCAAAATATAATGGGGTTCAAAAAGCATTAGATAAGTTCACGGAGGACATAAGAGGGATAGGAATGGATGCTTCTGCTTCTGCCTCTTACTTCCATGAATTATAAGGTTGCTCAATGGGTAGGATGCTGTGTTACTGGTGCTCGTGTGAGTAAGAGGATCACGTCTGTTTTGTGGGATGGGAGCGTGCCTCCCTTCGGTGGATATGAGGATGAGGTACTTTCTCTGGGATACTCACCAGCTGAGTGGCGGTGATGAGTGGAGGCCTGCAAATCCAGTTGGTCCCATGAACTGACATCAGCCAGTTTAGGATCCTACTGCTCTTGTAAATATTAACGTCAAGTGACTGGAGGACCAGCCCCTTCGGGCAGGGTGGTCATTGGATGATAGCTGTGTGATACCGAGGTTAACGTTTGTAATACGAGCTGTAGCCATTGCATCGGGGAGTTTGTGGGGAGGAGTTGGGCTCCTCCTTCTCCATCCGCCTTTAAATGTAACCTTCCTGTCTTTGCCGTCTGTAATCCTGCCCCTCCCTCTCTGCCCAGCTCACAAGTGATGGGAGCCTCGACACCCTGTTCATCTTTCTGTTTGACATTTTCATGCCTCTCCAATCACATGAAACACCCTTTCCACTCTGATCTTCCTGTTTAAATCTTTCCTGAAGACTCAGCCTTTCTGTGGTACCCACACTAAGTGAATCACAAATATCTGTGTCATATAGGGTTGCCAACTTTCTAGTCGCACAAAACCGAACACCCTAGGCCGGCCCCTTCCCGAGGTCCCTCCCTCGGTGGCTCGCTCTCCCCCACCCTCACTCACTTTCGCTGGGCTGGGGCAGGGGGTTGGGGTGTGGGAGAGGGTGAGGGCTCCATTTGGGGGTGTGGGCTCTGGGGTGGGGCTGGGGATGAGGGGTTTGGGGTGCAGAGAGGGGACTCCAGGATGGGGGGTGGGACTGAGGGATTTGGCGTGTGGGAGGGGGACTGCGGGTTGAGGCAGGAGGTTGGGGTGCAGAGGGGGGTGAGGGCTCTGGGCTGGGGCTGGGAACGAGGGGTTTGGGGTGTGGGAGGGGGGTCTAGGTTGGGGAAGAGGGGGTTGGGGCTCAGGGTTGGGGTGTGGGCTTACCTCGGGGGGCTCCCGGCCAGCGGTGCAGCGAGGGGGCTAAGGCAGTCCACGCGCTGTGGCCTGGAAGCAGCCAGCAGGTCCAGCTCCCAGGCACTGCCCCCTCAGCTCCCATTGACCGGGAACCAGCCAATGGGAGTGTGAAGCCGGTGCTCGGGGCGAGGGCAGCGTGTGGAACCCTATGGCCTCCCCGGCTAGGAGCCGGACCCTCACCCAAGTCACTTCTAAAATGTAGACCCTGGTCTCATGGGACTACTCATTAGAATAAAATTACTCTGGTTCCTAAGTGTTCGTATTGGAGAGAGAAGGTGGGGGAGGGAATATCTTTTATTGGATCAGT
>NW_020705978.1:0-1256 GCF_002925995.2 Terrapene triunguis
TTGTTCTAGAGTCCAACCGTCCCATCAACTGGGAGGCTAAATCGCCCTGATAGAGCCTCAAGCCAAAATGGAAGCACATTTGCCCCAACTCTTTAACCATCTGCAGTTAGCATGACAGGCTGCACAGATACCCTGACTGGTAGTGCGGTACGTGCCCCTCTTGTCAGTCAAACAGGGCCCAATCTTGCCAGGGGCTGAGCGGCCCCTGTCAGAGCAGGAAGAATGCCGTCATTAAGCTGATCGGGTTTACTTTTCCAAATGCTGGCAGAGCAGAATATAAAAACCTAAACTGTGGCGCCAGATCCCTAGCTGGCATGAACTGGCTTCCCTCCATTGTAAACAATGCAGCGTTGCCAATTTACACCACTTGAGGAGCTGGCCCCGTGTTGGCACAAATCTGTTCCCCTTGTCACATATTCTATAGAAAGAATTGTGAATTTACACATTTAACCTAAAACCGTGCAGCAGTGACCTGCCATGCGTCTGTACAGCCCCAGTGAATCACAAATATCTGTGTCGTATAGGGTTGCCAACTTTCTAGTCGCACAAAACCGAACACCCTAGGCCGGCCTCTTCCCGAGGTCCCTCCCTCGGTGGCTCGCTCTCCCCCACCCTCACTCACTTTCGCTGGGCTGGGGCAGGGGGTTGGGGTGTGGGAGAGGGTGAGGGCTCCATTTGGGGGTGTGGGCTCTGGGGTGGGGCTGGGGATGAGGGGTTTGGGGTGCAGAGAGGGGGCTCCAGGATGGGGGGTGGGACTGAGGGATTTGGCGTGTGGGAGGGGGACTGTGGGTTGAGGCAGGAGGTTGGGGTGCAGAGGGGGGTGAGGGCTCGGGGCTGGGAATGAGGGGTTTGGGGTGTGGGAGGGGGCTCTAGGTTGGGGAAGAAGGGGTTGGGGCTCAGGGTTGGGGTGCGGGCTTACCTCGGGGGGCTCCCGGCCAGCGGTGCAGCGAGGGGGCTAAGGCAGGCCACGCGCTGTGGCCTGGAAGCAGCCAGCAGGTCCAGCTCCCAGGCACTGCCCCTTCAGCTCCCATTGACCGGGAACCAGCCAATGGGAGTGTGAAGCCGGTGCTCGGGGCGGGGGCAGCGTGTGGAACCCTATGGCCTCCCCGGCTAGGAGCCGGACCCTCACCCAAGTCACTTCTAAAATGTAGACCCTGGTCTCATGGGACTACTCATTAGAATAAAATTACTCCGGTTCCTAAGTGTTCATATTGGAGAGAGAAGGTGGGGGAGGGAATATCTTTTATTGGATCAGT
>NW_020705979.1:0-3627 GCF_002925995.2 Terrapene triunguis
TGTGGATTGCCACGGGCACGCAGGGGCGAAAGAAAATGCAGGCCTGTTATTTACCAGGCTGCACGTGGCAATAGACTATATTGGTAAGGGATGCAAGGAGAGTATGGGTCACGATGCAAACTGCAGACACACACACACACAACTAAAATTAATCAATTTAAAGTTTTATTGGGGATAATTACAAGGGTAAGGGAGCAGCGTTTGATTAGCTAATAGAGTTAATGAAACTTAAAACACACAATGACTAAAATATCTACTAACAATATTTATAAACAAAGATGCAGCAATTAGTAATAACTGATACTTACAAATACAAACCAACGCATAACGACCGGCAAACGTAGAAACTCTGTTTGAAACACGTGAGCTGAGAGAGAGGCTTCGAGGTGATCAGGCTCGGTTACGGGTGTACACAGGATACACAGGATTCGTTTTTCTTTCTCCTCTCCCTGCCTGCACATGGCAGGCAGCCCATAAAGTACCAACTCTGACATCATAGAAGTGTCATAGGGGACGGGGCCCAAAACCTGTTTGTGTTCGTTTCTGATTGGAACAAGCAAAGTTTACACCAAGTAGGGGAGCAGGTGCCTCAAAGTCTGGCTTCGCCCCCAAAAGGTGAGGAAATGCATATTGCTTTAGAATGCGTGCAACACTGAATGACAAAAGAAGAGGCCAGGGCAATACCGGTATGGGCAAGTTTTACAGGATGCAGACAGGAACTCATCTCAACATGCCCCCGTGCCCTGGCCGCAATAGTTAGGCCGAAAACCTAAACTTCCGAGTCCGACTCCTCATCCCCACCTACGAGGGGATGCGCTTCGGGGGTGGAAGCGATGTAGGCCGAGGCAACAAACTTGTGAATGCAGGCTTTAATGAAGGCACATCCGAGACAGAGAAGAGCGAGCCCAACTAGAAGGGACACAAACAGGGATTGGAAATAGGATTTGTAGGGCGCAAGGCCAAGCCAATCGAGCCATGACCAAAACTGGAAGGACTCTCGTGACTCTCGGACAGTAGAGCTCAACGTTTGCAGGTCTTTAACAATTGAGGACAAATTAGGAGAAATAGAAGGCAAAGAAACGCAGCATTTATCAGCAAAGTCGGGATATACTTCAGCAAATTTAGTACAAAATGAGGAAGATTGTAACAAATATTGAATCATTAATCTATTTTGAATACTATACTGAACAAGGGAATTTAACTGCTGATTAATTAAGGAGAGGCCCTTGCCCATAGTATTAGCAAGCATTTCAATAGCAAGGGATAGAAACAGCACTTGATCACGTAACATCATATAACCAATAGGGTTAAAACTAACAATAGAGGAGGCGAGGGAGGAAGTTGCTGTTTGCAAACGAGTCCAAAAGGAGTGGGTACTACGATGGTGTCGGTGGCTAGATGGCAAGGTATAAATACCTCCGCCCTGTAGATACAGGGTGCCAATGGTGCATATACCCCGGGGACTGGGAGGAAGCACAGCAAAGGCAACATCACCGCAAATCCAAAAATGACCGGGTCTTAAGGAAGAAACTGTGGTATGGCTCCACCCATTATTGGTTACCGAATAAAAGCTGGATGCACGATTGATACATGCAGCCTCAGCATGATGCATATGCTGGGCATGAAACAGATACGTATGTGTTATGGAGGTATAGAAGGTTCCAAAAAAAATATTATAATTAAGACGATAAGAACAATTAATGGGAGGGGGATAGGTAAAATTAAGAGTGGGTTTAGTTAGGGAGATATTAGCATAAGAGAAACTCCACATAGAACAATTAGAATAAGTACCAACCCAAGTAGGGGCTGGGGTTAAACTATTACCAACAAAAACCCAACAATGAGATGCTGGAACTCTAATACTCTCAATTAAAGGAAAGCTATGATCACTTCGACCTGAAGCATTAAGAACTGGAAACACATAAGAATTAAATTGTGAAGAACAATTATTCCAAACACTAGAAGCAGCCCACTGCACATAGGGGGAAGAACAATTCACACTATAATTTTTCTTCATTTAATATTTCTAAACTATTGGTACAAATTGAAAGGGTAATGGATATTTAGGTGAGAACTGAGTGGAGCAAACAAGACAATCTTCTGGACTCAGCGCTGACAGGGACTGGTTTCCGCTGACCTCCTGCACCCAGTAGGCGGCGAACCAGGTTTGTAGTCCACCTTCTCCTAAGGGCTCCGTGGGCAAAGATGTTGTGAGGGAGAGCAGCATAACCTGTAAAACAGAATAATACAAGCCCTGCTCAGGGGCATTAGTTTGTTTATTAAGAACTACATTTGCTGAGCCAGTTATGATGAACTAGCTTGTCACCGGGGGTACTTGTAGCCACTAAGTAGGCGTTAGGGTACTTGCCGGCCCGGAGAATGGTGGCTTTTATAGGTTCTCGATGGCCAGAGGCTTGGGGTTCTGTAAGCCAAACCAGTTGGCCAGTGTTAAACACGGGGGACCAAGGCGGCTTAGGTGTAGGTGAAATGTGAGGCCAGCGAGAGTAACTTTTGTTGAGTGCGATAAGTACCTGGGGTAAAAATGAGCTCCAGTTTTTAAAATCAGGGTTGGGGTTTGCTGTTCGCAGCATAGTCTTAAGGACTGCGATTTTTCGCTCCACCACACCATTGCTTTGAGGATGATATTTAGTATGGATGTGAAGGGAAGCCCCCCATCCAAAAATGAGCTGTTCAATGCTTTTGCTGGTAAAGGGTGGCCCACCATCTGCTTGGACTTCAGTGGGAGTGCCCCAGGCAGCTGCTGTTTGTGCATCTATTTTAGTTTTAGTTATCGCAATAGGCAAAGCTTCTGCTACAGTTTCAGATTCAGTAAATTCTGGGGCTGTTGGCAGAGCTGGACACAGAGGAGTTTTAGAAGCTTCATATGGGGGTGGCAAAATTTTCTGAGAGGGACTTGGGGAGGGGGAGGTAGTGATGGGCTCTACCTTTTCTGTCTTCTCCTCATTATCATCTTTAGGAGAGCTTGGGGCTGCCTGTTTAGCTGCAAACATTGTGCCCCCGTGGAGGACAGAACACAGATCGAGGGCCTTACATATCATGCTAAACAGGACGGTAGATACATCCTCAGATTTATATTCATCGGGTCGCAATTTTTTGGTTTTCTTAATTAAATTTAATTCTTTTATCATCTGGCATAATAATTTGTGTGCCGGATCAGCAGGTATTACCCGAGGTGGGGGAATCAATTGGGAAACGGTACCTCCGGATTTTCTAACAATGCGGCTACACTCTCTCCAAAGCTGAGAGGGATCTGCAGCACCGAGGTTCTCCACAGTCTCCGTGCACTGAGGCTGTAGGGAACAATCGGCTGGCTGACACCTAAAGCTCGGGTGGCACCGAAGGAGGCATCCCATATCTGCCAGGGTTAATGGTACAGTATAGCCTTTTAGAGTTTTACCCGAGCCAAGGGAACAGATCCATTCTATTTTTGGATCAGTCGAATTTTGGCTAGTAAAAAGGTGAAACTGCAAATGTTGGAACTGTTCAGTTTCATCATCTGCGCGGTCTGCAGTGTGCCACGGGCATGGCCCAACTCCCTTGCATCCTGTTCGTGACGCCATGTGGATTGCCACGGGCACGCAGGGGCGAAAGAAAATGCAGGCCTGT
>NW_020705980.1:0-3167 GCF_002925995.2 Terrapene triunguis
GGCTGGGGGAGGGGTGCAGGTGTGTGTCGTTCCCTGTGGGCGGGGGGAGGGGTGCAGGTGGGCCGGGGGAGGGGTGCAGGTGTGCGTTGCTCTCAGTGGGGGCTGCTGGGGGCTGGGCACACTGAAGATCTGCCCCGAAGAGCCATGCCAAGGGCCCCTCTGGCAGAGCAGAGACTAGAACCCAGCGCCCCTGAGGCCCAGCCTGAGCCTCACTCTTTCGCTCGGGGTGAGCTCTTGGGGGCAGAGAAGGGGATGAGCCAGAGGAAGAAGAGCAGGAGGGACCTGGGGCTCCCACCAGGACATCGCCGCCTGCGGCAGCACCTGAGCCTAGTGCTCTGCCCTTCTTTGACACACCGGGGCAGAGGGTGCTGCCTGCTGTGGGGCAGGAGCCCAGAGAGCCGCAGGAAACCAAGGGGTCAGGAGGGAACCAGAGAGGGGGCAGCTGAAAGGGGAGAGGAAAGAGGAGCCCGGGGATAAGACTGGACTGGGAAACTGCAGTGGGGAAGGGGAAAGAGAAAGGAGGGCAGAGGGGGAGAGGAAAGGAAGGGGGAGTGGAGCAAAAACAGAGGTGGGGGAAGGGGACGAAGAGACAAAGAAACAATCAGCAAAGCTTGCCTGAGTCTGAGCCCCTCAAACCCTGGTGGGGCCAGCCTGAGCCATGGGCACCGTACCCCCCACCAGGCCCTGGCAGACCCTCCCTGAAGCACAATCACCGCACTCCTCCAGGAGGCCTAGATGGTGTTGGCATCAGCTGCATGAAATGCTGGGTGCCTTTGGGCTCTTTCCTTCCCAACGGTTTGGGTGGAAAGGACCCTCGGCAGAGTTTGTGGCAAGGGCAGCCTCCCAGACAGGTTCCCTGCCGACAATGTCCTGCCCTCTGACTGTGCCCGTCAGCCCAGGGCAGGTGAGATGAGGGGGCTGCTAGCAAGGCCCCTCCACCCAGCAGGAGCTGGCTCCGTGCAGAGCTTCCCCCTGAAACCCTCCTGCAAGGAGCAGGGGGCTCTGTCTGGCTTGGTGGCTTCCGGGCCTGGTTCCCCTCGGAAAGGCCTGCTCGGAGCTACCCAGCTGCCTGGCCTCCCTTGCCGCCACTGCCACTCACACTCACTTTTTCCACCTTTCCCTGCAGCGTTTCTGCCTCCTCCAAATGAGGGAACTAATGAAGTGTTTTCCTGAGCACGTTTGCCGGAGCCCGTGGGCTGAGCCCCTGAGGGCCAGGCTGGCTCGGGGACCCGAGGAGCAGCCCTGAGCACAGGGCTCCCTGCCAGCTTGGCTAGGACAGGGCTGTGGGGGAGCTGGGTGCCAGCCCTGCTATGACCTAGCTCTGGGAGGGAGACGTCTGATCCGTGGCTCTTACCCGTGGGCGGCTGAGCTAGGGACACTGTAAGTGCTGCACCTCTCAGGCTGGGCCTGCGCCCAAGTCCCTGCTGAAGGATGGCTAAGGCGGGCTGGAGCCCCTCTGCAGTCCCTCTGGCGGCAGGGGCTCCGGGTCCCTCCTGTACTGGAACGTGTTCTTACCCCAATGCCCATGGACTTGAATCTGCGCAGGGCAGAACCAGCCTGTTCTACACACACAGCCACTCTGACTCATCTGCAAACGCTGACCAGTTTCCAACCTGCCTCCAGCCCCAACTGCCCCTACCCAGCAGGGACATACCGGGGGGCAGGCTGGTGGCCTCTTCTCGCACACCGTCTGGCTGATTTGCTCCTTGCTGGGCTGGAGGCAAAGGGGGCGGGAATCCAAGAGCCATGGAAAAGGTTCCAGGGAAATGCAAGGCTGCATGGGCCATGGACACAGGCGGGCTTGGGGACCCAAGGAGCAATGCTGAGGCACAGGGCTGTGTGCCGTCCTGCTGGGTATGTGTGCAGAACAGCACATCCTGTGCCAGCAGGGCTAGGGTGAGCCCAGGGCCTTTGGAACTGGGAACCGCTTGGTTTGTGTTCCCCCAGGCCTGCCCCAATGGCCCATATTCACATGACGGAGCTGTCTGCCCCAGCTCTGCCCTCTCCTCCCCGCTCCTGCCTATGCCCCTGTGCCCCCCTCCCTGGGCCAGCCCTGGGGGCAGCTCTTTGGGGTCTTCCCTGGATGCTGAGTGAGGCCTGGCAGCGGGATGCTTCCCTGTCGCAGCCTGAACCCGTGTCTAGCCTTTTGCTGCTGCAGACCTGTCCCCGTCTATGGGTATTATGTGCTCACTGTGACCCCCCGACCCTTTGGGACTGCCCAGCCACCTGCCTTCCTGGGTCATGGGCCTGCTGCACTGCCATGTTTGTGCCCTGCCCGGTGCCCACTGGGACAGTCAGCCCCCACAGCGCTAGCTGGCCTCCCTTCCCCTCCCCCCCGCTGCTTCAGTGCTGAAGTTGCTGTTAAAAGCCTGAATGCCTGTTGTCCAAAGCAGGATTAAGCACCATCTGTGAAAACTTTGAAGGCCATTAAGTAACTGGGAGGAAATGGATGACTCAGAAGAAGGTTGCGACACAAATCAGCTGTGACCCCATAACAACACCGCGGATTTCTGTAGAGAAGCTGTGCTAATGCTGATGTCTCCACACAGCTGGGCCGGGCCTGCCGCAAGAGAGAGGCAGCCTCAGACCAAAGGGAACCCAGGATCCCCTCGACCTGGGGCAAAACCACCTGGCGTTGCTGAACAGGAAAGGACTGAGCCGAAGAGCGCTGGCACCCATCAGCACGGCTCAGCTCCTTATACCAACACAAGAATCTCCAGGGTGTTTTCCCCACTGATTTGTTTAAATGTTACAATCTCTTAAGACTTACACAGAGGAGAGGAGCAACGGCATGAAGCTAATCACCCTGCAGCTAGCCTGGGGAGGGAGACTTCTGCAGGTCTCCCGTCTTGCTGACTGCTACCGCATGGCTATTTAACTGCAGGAGCTGAGGCCTCACATCACGGAACACAGAAATGTTTTCTGAAGACCTGAGCAAAAACCGAGAGAGGGACTTCTCAGCGGGTCTCTGATCTGTCCCCTCTGGCCTCTGCACCGCGGCAGGCTTTCAGGGAGTGCCGGGAGCAAAGTCTTGGGGACTTCACTATCCCCCCAAGCCCTTATAGGAGGGGTAGTGTCGTCCAGTGGCTAAACCCTGGGTTTGGGGCTCAGGCGTCAGCACGCAGCCCGGGACCCCCACTGGTGCTAGGAGGGGGGGCAGGGAGTGG
>NW_020705981.1:0-3249 GCF_002925995.2 Terrapene triunguis
CAGGTGTGTGTCGTTCCCTGTGGGCCGGGGGAGGGGTGCAGGTGGGCCGGGGGAGGGGTGCAGGTGTGTGTTGTTCCCTGTGGGCCGGGGGAGGGGTGCAGGTGTGTGTCGTTCCCTGTGGGCCGGGGGAGGGGTGCAGGTGGGCCGGGGGAGCGGTGCAGGTGTGCGTTGCTCTCAGTGGGGGCTGCTGGGGGCTGGGCACACTGAAGATCTGCCCCGAAGAGCCATGCCAAGGGCCCCTCTGGCAGAGCAGAGACTAGAACCCAGCGCCCCTGAGGCCCAGCCTGAGCCTCACTCTTTCGCTCGGGGTGAGCTCCTGGGGGCAGAGAAGGGGATGAGCCAGAGGAAGACGAGCAGGAGGGACCTGGGGCTCCCACCAGGACATCGCCGCCTGCGGCAGCACCTGAGCCCAGTGCTCTGCCCTTCTTTGACACACCGGGGCAGAGCGTGCTGCCTGCTGTGGGGCAGGAGCCCAGAGAGCAGCAGGAAACCAAGGAGTCAGGAGGGAACCAGAGAGGGGGCAGCTGAAAGGGGAGAGGAAAGAGGAGCCCGGGGATAAGACTGGACTGGGAAACTGCAGTGGGGAAGGGGAAAGAGAAAGGAGGGCAGAGGGGGAGAGGAAAGGAAGAGGGAGTGGAGCAAAAACAGAGGTGGGGGAAGGGGAGGAAGAGACACAGAAACAATCAGCAAAGCTTGCCTGAGTCTGAGCCCCTCAAACCCTGGTGGGGCCAGCCTGAGCCATGGGCACCGTACCCCCCACCAGGCCCTGGCAGACCCTCCATGAAGCACAAGCACCGCACTCCTCCAGGAGGCCTAGATGGTGTTGGCATCAGCTGCATGAAATGCTGGGTGCCTTTGGGCTCTTCCCTTCCCAACGGTTTGGGTGGAAAGGACCCTCGGCAGGGTTTGTGGCAAGGGCTGCCCCCCAGACAGGTTCCCTGCCGACAATGTCCTGCCCTCTGACTGTGCCCGTCAGCCCAGGGCAGGTGAGATGAGGGGGCTGCTAGCAAGGCCCCTCCACCCAGCAGGAGCTGGCTCCGTGCAGAGCTTCCCCCTGAAACCCTCCTGCAAGGAGCAGGGGGCTCTGTCTGGCCCGAGTGGCTTGGTGGCTTCCGGGCCTGGTTCCCCTCGGAAAGGCCTGCTTGGAGCTGCCCAGCTGCCTGGCCTCCCTTGCCGCCACTGCCACTGCCACTCACTTTTTCCACCTTTCCCTGCAGCGTTTCTGCCTCCTCCAAATGAGGGAACTAATGAAGTGTTTTCCTGAGCACGTTTGCCGGAGCCCGTGGGCTGAGCCCCTGAGGGCCAGGCTGGCTCGGGGACCCGAGGAGCAGCCCTGAGCGCAGGGCTCCCTGCCAGCTTGGCTAGGACAGGGCTGTGGGGGAGCTGGGTGCCAGCCCTGCTATGACCTAGCTCTGGGAGGGAGACGTCTGATCCGTGGCTCTTACCCGTGGGCGGCTGAGCTAGGGACACTGTAAGTGCTGCACCTCTCAGGCTGGGCCTGCGCCCAAGTCCCTGCTGAAGGATGGCTAAGGCGGGCTGGAGCCCCTCTGCAGTCCCTCTGGCGGCGGGGGCTCCGGGTCCCTCCTGTACTGGAACGTGTTCTTACCCCAATGCCCATGGACTTGAATCTGCGCAGGGCAGAACCAGCCTGTTCTACACACACAGCCACTCTGACTCATCTGCAAACGCTGACCAGTTTCTAACCTGCCTCCAGCCCCAACTGCCCCTACCCAGCAGGGACATACCGGGGGGCAGGCTGGTGGCCTCTTCTCGCACACCGTCTGGCTGATTTGCTCCTTGCTGGGCTGGAGGCAAAGGGGGCGGGAATCCAAGAGCCATGGAAAAGGTTCCAGGGAAATGCAAGGCTGCATGGGCCATGGACACAGGCGGGCTTGGGGACCCAAGGAGCAATGCTGAGGCACAGGGCTGTGTGCCGTCCTGCTGGGTATGTGCACAGAACAGCACATCCTGTGCCAGCAGGGCTAGGGTGAGCCCAGGGCCTTTGCAACTGGGAACCGCTTGGTTTGTGTTCCCCCAGGCCTGCCCCAATGGCCCATATTCACATGACGGAGCTGTCTGCCCCAGCTCTGCCCTCTCCTCCCCGCTCCTGCCTATGCCCCAGTGCCCCCTCCCTGGGCCAGCCCTGGGGGCAGCTCTTTGGGGTCTTCCCTGGATGCTGAGTGAGGCCTGGCAGCTGGATGCTTCCCTGTCGCAGCCTGAACCCGTGTCTAGCCTTTTGCTGCTGCAGACCTGTCCCCGTCTATGGGTATTATGTGCTCACTGTGACCCCCCGACCCTTTGGGACTGCCCAGCCACCTGCCTTCCTGGGTCATGGGCCTGCTGCACTGCCATGTTTGTGCCCTGCCCGGTGCCCGCTGGGACAGTCAGCCCCCACAGCGCTAGCTGGCCTCCCTTCCCCTCCCCCCCGCTGCTTCAGTGCTGAAGTTGCTGTTAAAAGCCTGAATGCCTGTTGTCCAAAGCAGGATTAAGCACCATCTGTGAAAACTTTGAAGGCCATTAAGTAACTGGGAGGAAATGGATGACTCAGAAGAAGGTTGCGACACAAATCAGCTGTGACCCCATAACAACACCGTGGATTTCTGTAGAGAAGCTTTGCTAATGCTGATGTCTCCACACAGCTGGGCCGGGCCTGCCGCAAGAGAGAGGCAGCCTCAGACCAAAGGGAACCCAGGATCCCCTCGACCTGGGGCAAAACCACCTGGCGTTTCTGAACAGGAAAGGACTGAGCCGAAGAACGCTGGCACCCATCAGCACGGCTCAGCTCCTTATACCAACACAAGAATCTCCAGGGTGGTTTTCCCACTGCTTTGTTTAAATGTTACAATCTCTTAAGACTTACACAGAGGAGAGGAGCAACGGCATGAAGCGAATCACCCTGCAGCTAGCCTGGGGAGGGAGACTTCTGCAGGTCTCCCGTCTTGCTGATTGCTACCGCCTGGCTATTTAACTGCAGGAGCTGAGGCCTCACATCACGGAACACAGAAATGTTTTCTGAAGACCTGAGCAAAAACCGAGAGAGGGACTTCTCAGCGGGTCTCTGATCTGTCCCCTCCGGCCTCTGCACCGCGGCAGGGAGTGCCGGGAGCAAAGTCTTGGGGACTTCACTATCCCCCCAAGCCCTTATAGGAGGGGTAGTGTCGTCCAGTGGCTAAACCCTGGGTTTGGGGCTCAGGCGTCAGTGCGCAGCCCGGGACCCCCACTGGTGCTAGGAGGGGGGGCAGGGAGTGG
>NW_020705982.1:0-5489 GCF_002925995.2 Terrapene triunguis
GTCCTGTAGATAACTAACTGCTTGGTTTGCAAAATAACGCAAGGGAGGGGGGGCAAGTAGATGAACAATAAGGGGTCATAAGAGGGGCAGATACATGTACCTTGCTAATTATGTATGGTAATGATAGCAAATTTTGGCCAGTCATAGAGCGATAGATTATCATAGTCAACTGCATATAATACTTTGGTGTAAGTGTTTTCGGGGTTCTTGCTGACTTATGTGTTCAAACCCAATTGCAATTGAAATAAACGGATCGCCCCTCCCTTGCTTGATTAGCTGTGTCCGTCTCTCCTTATTCCTCAGCTGGAACGGACAGGAATTTCTACGACAGTTTTGGCGACCACAAAGGGACTTCTCCAGCTCAGAACCGCTCCGGGGCCCCTCCCTCGATAAGGACCAGCGCGCGCCGAGGTGAGTTTACCTTGGTTTGTATTGTCTTGGGAGTTGGCCCCCGGTGGGGACGATAAGGAGGACTCTGAGAGACAGACCACAAGCAAAGAGACAGACCGCATTAGAAGAGCTTGAGGCCTCTTCAGGAGACGGGTAAATTGTCTCTGTTTTGTGTTATGTGTACACGTGGGTCTTAGACCCGGCGGTTTCCTTGGGACAGCCTTGGTGAAATTACTGGGACATCTGTTTGGCAGTTAAACACTCTTAGAGTGCCAGCCCAGTATAAAAACAAGTTTTGGATGACAGGAGATTAACCAGGCAGGAACAGAGGCTGACTGGATAGGCTGGGTGGTCTCCCCGGAACATAAAGGAAACTGTCACTGACTCCAGCGCTTTGTTCTCGGTAAAACTGCGGATAGTGGAGAACTGAAGCAGGGAATTTAGGAGTCAGTCAGACCTGACATGGGAAACAGTCAGGGGAAATTCGATGCCGGCACACTTCTGGGATGTGTTCTCAAGAATTGGGGAAGACTCGGCGGCACTGCTGGCTTGTCCAAGCGGCGACTTAAAACCCTTTGTATAACAGCCTGGACCTCTTACACTTTTAATCAGTTGCCAGAGAGGATCTGCCTCCAACCCCATCCCGACCCTGAGCCACATTGTATCTTGATCTGCCAGTGGTCTATAATACCCGAAGCCACGTTCGCAGGTGAAGTCTGCCCGACTCCTCGACCGGCTCATGGGGTTAGTCTCCCGAGTGTGGTCCTGGAGACGTCAATTTCAAGCTCATTAAACAAGAAGGACAGGACCCTCCGGTACTCCAATTGCCTTTAAGACAGTACCCTGTTCCTACCGGAGAGGGTCAGGTTGTTGACCGCTATGTCCACACTCCCTTCTCTACCAGTGACCTATTGAATTGGAAGATTAACACCCCAAAGGTCAGGGATGACCCAGAATCTGTACATAGGACATTTGAAACTATTTTTGCCACTCATAACCCTACGTTGCAAGATATCCAAGTTCTTTTAAAACCCCTACTTTCTGAGGAAGAAAGGAAACAAGTGCTCAGTCGAGCTCAGGAGTCTATAGGTGATTTACCACCACCACCACCACCAGGACGGAATGCCCTGACAGCAGGAGATGTAACTGGGGGTGATCCTAACTGAGATTACAACAATGCTGGAGATCAATATAAGTTAACCTCTTTCAAGACTGTAAATTTAGACGGAATCAAGAAGGCTGGGCAGAGAACTACTAATTGGAGAAAAGTAACTTCTGTCCATCAAGGCCCAGATGAACACCCCTCAGACTATTATGAAAGACTAATGAAAGCTGCTAGGTTGTTTGGGGGTCTAGATCCTGAGGCAGAAGCAAATGTGCCAGTGATAAGAGGATTGTTTAAAGACCAGGCTGCGGAGGATATAAGGAGGAGATTAAATGATGTGGAAGGATTTGCAGGGATGCCTCTCTCTCAGATAGTGGCTATTGCCACCAGAGTGTTTAATGGGCGAGAAGCCCGATGAAAGGCTGAGAGGGTGAAGGAAGAAAAAGGGAATATAAGAATGTTGGCGGCTGTATTGAAGGGAGCAGAGCCTGGCGTCGGCAGAGGCCAAGGAAGAGGACAAGGGTTCGTTGGTAGAGCGGGACCCAGTAAAGGGGGGGTCCAGAGGACCTTTAATTTGTTATTACTGTCATCAAGAAGGGCACATGAAGAGAGATTGTAGACTGAGAGCCCAGGGACAATCTAAACCTCCTCAAGATGTCAATAAGATCCAAGGTCCAGCTTGGACACCGCCCAATCAACCCTTCCAGGGGGTGATGCAGGATGGGGGACTTTATGACTGACAGGATGAAGGGGGTTCCACGTTGTTATGTTGCCCAGTGTTTTCCTTATCCCGCAATGATCCCCTAGTTCCTTTGATGATTGGAGGAAAACAGTATGATTGCTTATTAGATACAGGAGCCACCCTCTCCACCCTTACTGATTTGGATCTTCCTAAGAGTGTCAAAATCGAACGTGTTATGGGAATTGAAGGAAATCCTTTTCGTTGTCAGATTTCCAAACCTTTAAACATACACATAAGGCCCCTGTCTGAGGAACACGCCTTCCTACTTATCTAAGGACCAAACAGTTTATTGGGACGCGATTTGCTGTGCAAACTCCGGGCTACTATTCACTGCTCTGACCAAGGCATTCTTTTGAGCCTGCCAAATGACTCTGTCATCCCCTTGATGGCTCTAATGAATCCCGAAACTCCTACAAATTTAGCAATGCTCCCCAGGGAGTTGGAAAATGCTGTTCCACCTTGGGTATGGGGAACAAAAAACACTGACGTGGGATTACTAAAGTCAGCTGAGCCAGTTCGGATACGTGTTAGGACAGACATGGACCCCCCTCGCATTCCCCAATACCCTCTCCCACGAGAGGCAATAGAGGGACTGACTCCCTTAATTGAGTCATTTTTAGAAAAGGACATTTTACTTCCCTGCCACTCGCCCTGTAACACGCCCATCTTGCCAGTAAAAAAGCCTAAACCTGATGCCCAAGGGAACACTGTTTGGAGATTTGTACAGGACCTCAGAGCTATAAACTTTTTTTATTATGCTCAGAAACACAAGAGACTAATAAGCAGGACTCGATAGAGCTTTTATGTGCCTTAGCAATGAAAGGACACAAGGTGTCACCCTCAAAGATTCAATATTGCTCACAGGAGGTGAAATGTTTAGGGCACATACTAAAACCAGGGAAGAGAAGCCTTGCTCAGGAAAGAATAAGTGCCATTTTAAATGTACCCAAGATAAAGAGACAGTTAAGGGGGTTCCTCGGCATGACAGGATTCTGTAGGTCCTGGATTCCTGTGTATGGGGAAATGTCAAAACCACTAGTGCAGATGACCACCAAGGATGAACCTGACCCAGTGAAATGGACTAAAGATGCTACCAAATCCTTTGAGAGCATCAAGACAGCCCTTGCATCAGCACCTGCCTTGGGACTCCCGGATTATAGGAAACCTTTTACCTTATTTGTTCATGAAAGGGCGGGGGGTGGCCTCTGGTATTCTTACACAAGCTTTAGGATCACAGCGACAGCCTGTGACCTATTTTTCAGCACTACTGGATCCTGTTGCAAGAGGAGCAGTAGGGTGTCTTAAAGCCCTGGCTGCTGCAGCTTTGTTAGTTGAGAAAGCTCAAGAGTTGGTACAAGGACACCACCTAGTGGTAAAAGTTCCTTCTAAATTAACGAAATACCCAACATTTCACTAATGAAAGATTAACTAGAGGATCAGTGGATGGTGCAGACCTTGCCTGCACTGAAACTTAGAGTCACTCGAAAGGGAACCCCTGGATAAGGTCCCCAACGAGGGAGCGACGCTTGTTGGCCGACCGGCAAGGCCAACCCGAAGTAGATGACTACAGGGCAGCCAAGGCCCTAAACGACTGATATCAGAGTTTTCGATGGATATAGAAGATTGGACTGTATTATTTGGATTAGCGTTTATTGCTCTTTTTTCTTTTATTTGTTGGTATTTTAACCTATTGTGAAAATGTTTCCTCTGTTAATTTTGTTGTTTTCCCCTTCCCTTTCGTATGAGCATAATAATTTCATTAGATTTAGTCATGTAGTGAGGAATAGAATCCCAGAATGGAGGAATGACTTATGCTGGGTGTGCACCTTGGTGCCTCCCGATGCGGAACGAGGACTTTTTTTCCTTTCTATCCCTTTGACGGCTGCAAATATTACTCATTCAAAGGTGTATGTTACTCCCCATCGGGCTACGACTCATACTTGGCAACAAGAAGATATAAGCCCTAACTCCGGGTATTTGTTAACCTTCAAGGCACAGGGTGAGTGGTGTCTCTTGGGGAATGGGCCAGGCCTGTTTTTAGGAAACAGTACTTGCAAATACTATGTGGGCCCGGGTGGTGATGGAGAGTGGGCCACTCCCCTCGTTTATTGTTTTGACACCACTGACGACATTAACCGCAAGAGTGTCTGCGCCAATAGTGTCTGCTATGAAAGCTGCACCATGGTATGGGAAAACTCTGATGGAGAATGTCTGTATGCAGGCAAAATTGTAGAGCCAGAGATGTCTCCTCAAAGCACGGGCCTATTGGGTTTACAGGACGTTATACATCCCTGTTACAAAAAGCGTTGGGAGTGGGATGCACCTCCCGGCCTTGTTCTAGCAGGGTTCGATTCTTACAGGGTGTGTGGGAATAAAGCCTATCATACCCTTCCAGTACACTTCTCAGGTTCTTGTTATCTTGCCTGGTTGTTACCCCCCCACTCGTATTGTGAAACAATTACATAAAGGCAAGATTAGAAATGTAAGGGGCACTAGCAAACCTCAAGCTGAAGAGGATGCAGCCCTTGAATCAATGACGTGGGCAACATTCCCTAGTAATCGCAGAGTTAGGAGAAGGGTTATAGGACTCCAGGGTATTTTAGAAATTATGGCTAATGAAACTGCTACCATAGTTACAAATCAAGCCACTGAATTTAAGCAGCTTAGTAGGTTAGCTTTACAAAATCGTATGGCTTTAGATATTCTTTTAGCAGCTCAAGGAGGAACTTGTGCCCTCATAGGCCAAGAGTGTTGTGTATTTGTGAATGACACCTATAAAGATACCTTTGACAGAGCAGCCCACTTAAGAGACATCGCCCGAGACAGGTCTGATGAAGGTAGCTGGACACATGAATGGTTTGATGGTTTATTTTCCTGGTTCCCTTCCCTAACAGGCTGGCTAAAGGGACTCCTGAAAGGAAGTGTTATGATTTTACTGATGATTGTGTTTATTTTTGAGTGTGTTTAAACTGTCCATGTGTATAATGTCTAAATGTGCTAGGGCAACTAGCAAACCGAAGGGAATATTTCTCTCTTTACAAGAAAGACGGGTTTTGGCAAAGGCGGGAACCATGCCAGATGCTGATATTCTGACCCCTACATATTTGCTGTAACACTCCTACTGCTGTGAAAAGTATGAACATGAGCCCATTATATGGGTCATGATCAAAGGGGGGAAATTGAAATAAAATTATTCTACTTAACTGCCAGGGGGCAAATTTGTCACGTACACATGGGAGAAAGTAGAAGGGA
>NW_020705983.1:0-4427 GCF_002925995.2 Terrapene triunguis
TGATGGCGTCATTAGGCCTATATATGAACCAGAGTTCTTCCATGTTTAAACTCTGTTCTTCCATGTTTAACTTTAAGCGGCCTCAAAAACGAAGGACAGGAATTGGAATGTGTAAATAGTCAATTACCTATTACGACCTTGCTTATAACCAGGTCCTAAGCAATAATGATGAGGTTTACATGTTTCTAGCTGGAGGAGGGGTAGTAAACTAGAGTAAATAGGACCCAATGATTGTTTAGAGGAATGTTACTAACAAGCTAGATTTATAGCCCTAGAATGATTTAACGGCTTAAATGTATAAACATGTCTTCGGTAGAAAGGGGAGGGGGAGTGGGGGGGGTGATACAGGGGGAGAGAAGGGGGGGGGCTTAATTGTAAAGTATAAGAAGAGAGAAGCTGCTTTGTTCTGGGTGCTCGATTTGAGATTTGCCTGTCTCCTTGCACCACTTTGAGATCTCAAATAAACCTTTGATTATTTCTCCACCCCGGTGTGTTTATTGGCGCGAAGCACGCCGGGCAACGAACCCCTGTTGCTTTGCCTCGGGCACCTCTGTGCCAGCAACAGTCTTGGCGCCCAACGTGGGGCTCGAGGCGGAAATTTAGCCTTGCCCGGACCCCTCTCGGAGGTTGACGGATTGCGGCGACGACCGATGCCCAGCGCGCACCGGTGATTTCATCGGGGGCCTCGGCGGAGACGTGGTTTGGTCGACCCCGGAGGGCACAACGGTGCAACGCGCTTGAGTAGTGGAGAAGCAGCTGCGGGCGACGGTGGGGAACCGGTCCTGTGGATAAGGTAGGAATAGTCCAGTGGGGACTTTATCTGTCTTGACCTGGGGACGCCCAGTGTCTACCTGTTTTGACTTGGGGACGCCCAGAGTCTCCCTAATATGGGGCAGGGGCAGAGTACTGTAGGCAGGGCAAGGTGTACATCCTTAGAATGCATTCTGGTGAACTGGAAAGTGTTTGGATCGGATCCATTGATTAAAAGTAAACTGAAAAGATTCTGTACAGTAGACTGGCCTCAATATCAACTAGAGGACCAGGAAAGGTGGCCACCGGAGGGATCACTTAATTATAATACGGTCCTTCAATTGCTTTTGTTTTGTCAGCGTACGGGTAAATGGAATGAACATATGTATGTACAGTTGTTTATGTTGTTAAGAAATAGGTCAGATCTTTTGCAAAGGTGTAATTTGACTCTGACAGGTTCGGTAGTAACTACTGTTAGTCCCCAGAACCCTCCCCCGGTTGTGATGGCAGAGTCGGTGTCCCCTTCGGCTCCAACACCCCCACCATATAAAGACAGGGTGCCTCAGGTCCCAGAGATTGCCCCCTCGGTGGGATTCTATCCATTGATTACTGAGACTCGGATAGCCCGCCCTGGAACAGATAATCGCCGAGCCACTACAATGCAGGTTTACACCCATGTGCCTTTTAATCCGGTGGATCTGGCAGCTTTTAAGACACAGGCAGGGGAATTCTCTACGAATCCAAGCAAGTTTATCTCGGTTTTTGAAGGGTGTCTGGCGAGTCATAAACCTGATTGGGATGACTGTAATATCCTTATGCGGACTCTGCTGTCTGAGGTGGAGCGAAATCAGGTTGTGTCTAAGGCACGGGAGGAGGCACAGCATAGACATGAGGCAAACGCAGCAAACGTCCCTGTTGCTGCAGTTCAGGTCCCTACAGCAGACCCTCAGTGGAATCCCAACGTGCCGGCAGATCTCACCCGTCTCACTGTATACAAGGAGCTCCTATTACATGGTCTCCGACACTCAGCTGTCAGACATAACAATTGGGCTAAGCCGTATGAGCTAGTACAGGAGCCAAAGGAGAGTCCGGTTGCTTTTCTGCAGCGTATTCGGGATACCATCAGGCAAACTACTAATGCAAACCCCGATGATTAGGCTACTGAGGCAATTATAAAGGGTATCTTTACCAGTCGTGCTGCCCCTGATATTAAAAGGAAACTGCAGAAAAAGGAGGATTTGATGGGCATGACAATGGCACAGATTCTGGAAACTGCAAACAGGGCTTACAGCCTTAGGGAAGGAGAAAAGGAAAAGAGGCAAGTGAAAATGATGGTTGCAGCAGTACAGGCTGGTGGCAGGGGAAGATTTCAGGAAGGTGGAAGGGGCCGGGGAATGAGAGGACGTGGGCGTGGGCGCCCTGGCTTACAAGAAAGGCGTCTGGGTCGCAATCAGTGTGCCATATGCCGAAAGGAGGGACATTGGAAAAATGAGTGCCCTGAACGGGAAGGTACCCCTATGATGGCAGCAGAGGATCAAGAATAGGGGCGTCAGGGGAGACGGACTATCCTGCCCCCGGAACCCCGAGTAAAAATGCGGGTGGGAGATTCAGACATAGACTTTTTAATAGACTCTGGAGCTGCACGAACTGCTGTAAACCAACCCCTTCAGCTGCCTGTGGCAGATTCCCTTACTGTGGTGGGAGCAACAGGGAAAGGAACTAAGTGCCCAGTATATGCCCCAGCGGAATGTGCTTTGGGAAACAGAACTCTATCTCACAAACTGGTTTACCTCCCCGATTGTCCAACGCCTCTATTGGGACGGGACCTGCTTTGTCGCTTAGGTGCTACCCTGCATTTCACTCAAGATGAAATAAGCCTCACCTTACCCCCAGAGAATGCCTGGATAATGACACTTGCAATTGAGCCCTCAGCTATGCAAGCCCCAGAGTGGAGTCAGTGGGAGAAGCGGGTTTTTCCTCTGGTATGGGCATCAGGGATCCCAGGAAAAGCAGCCCATCATACTCCTATTACTGTTCAGCTTTTGCCAGGAAAAGGTCCAGTGCGAATCAAGCAGTATCCAATCAAAAAGGAGGCCAGAGAGGGACTGCAGGAAACTATAGACCAGTTCCTAAAGTGCGGGGTACTTCGAGAATGCCAGTCAGCTTGGAACACTCCTATCTTGCCTGTACAAAAGCCCAATGGCACATACCGGCTGGTCCAGGACCTGAGGGCAGTTAATGAGCGGGTTAAGACTCTACACCCCCTTGTTCCCAATCCGTATACATTGTTGGCTTCTATAGGGGGGCAGTACACCCATTTTTCAGTCCTGGATTTAAAGGATGCTTTCTTCACGATTCCGGTTGACCCCCAGTCACAGGAGATTTTCTCCTTCGAGTGGGAGGACAGAAGGAGGGTTAGAAAGCAACTTTGCTGGACAGTGCTGGCCCAGGGGTTTAAAAATTCCCCCACCCTTTTCAGCCAGGCCCTGGCTAGAGACTTGGAGGAGTGGGACAACGAGGACAAAGTCCTCCTCCTGCAATATGTGGATGACTTGTTAATTGCTGCTGTGGGTCTAACCTCTTGCCTTAAAGCCACTGTGAGCCTCCTGAACTTTGTTGGACTCCGAGGATATCGAGTAGCACAGAGTAAGGCTCAGATTGCTCTCCTAGTGGATGGAATCTGATAATGGAACACACTTCACATCCCAAGTCGTTCAGAAGATATCGGATGCCCTACAGATTCCCTGGAAGCTTCACACGCCATGGCGACCGCAGGCCAGTGGGGTAGTGGAGCGTACAAATCAGACTCTTAAGCGGCACCTCTCAAAGGTTTGCCAAGAGGCTTCCCTTAAGTGGCCTGATGCTTTGCCCCTTGTTTTGCTCCGCATTCGCGCTCTCCCTAAGGGCAGGTTAGGGCTCAGTCCCTTCGAGATTATGTTTGGAAGGGCATGGCCTATGAATGGTACACCGGTTCTGGCAGGGGAGTGGGAAATGGGGTGTGGCTTCTTATCTCAGTACATGTGCTCTCTGTCTGCTGTTCTTTGTTCTCTCCACAGGTATACCAAAGATTTGCAGCCTCTCCCGCTGGATGCCCCGATCCACTCCTTGCAGCCAGGTGACTCTGTACTCGTTCGGACCTGGAAGGACGAGCCTCTCCAAGAGAAGTGGAAGGGACCTCACACCGTCCTGCTGGTCTCCCATACAGCGGCAAAGGTTGAGGGACACAAGAACTGGATTCATCACTCTCGCCTGAAAGCAGTGCCTGCTCCTGAACGGTGGACCGTCCAGCCTGCAGAGAAGACTGCCAGCGACGATCTGGGACTTAAGCTGTTATTCAGGCGACAATAGTGTCTGCTGGGAATGCCCTGTGCTCTCTTTGGACAGTCACAGCGCACTCCCCGTGAGACCTCTGAGCGTTGGTTGTGTTTATTTTCACAGGGCCGGCCTAACCTGGTGGCCTGGACCCTGTTGTTTTTAATCTGCTTACTATTGGTAATTGTTATTTTGTGGGTATTTGGGGAATTGTGATTGTTAGGCCCTAGGGTCACCTGCCCAATATGAGTTCAGGTCTAGGGTCTGCCACAGTGGTACTCTTTGCCATAGAGACACTCCTCTTGTTAACTCCCGTTTCCCCCCCAGGCACATGCAGGATGGAAAGGAATCCCTACTAACTTAGA
>NW_020705984.1:0-1381 GCF_002925995.2 Terrapene triunguis
CCCCCCCAGGCACATGCAGGATGGAAAGGAATCCCTACTAACTTAGAGACAAACACATATGAGTCCCTGAAGGTTTGCTTTGCCCAAGAGTTTAACCTCTCTAACTGCTGGGTATGCTCCCAAATCCCGCACCATGCTGCAGGGTTACCCTGGAGGGTAGTTCCCCAGAATTGGTCAGATATCTGTTGGGGATGGTTCAGTAGGGGGAAAAATGCCTCGGGTACCCCTTTGTCACAGAACTGTACCATTGAGTCCCAGTATGCGTTAAGGGACGACCCCTGGAAGCCGCAGGCCAACTCAACGTATATCCCTTCCCCTATTAGGTTGCGGCCAGTGGCCCCTGGTTTGGTGTGCTATCAACAGTTTAAGTCCAGCAATCACACCTGGTTTGCTGGGAATAGCACCTGTCAGTATTATTTATCCCCTGACAGTGACACTTCCATCCCTGTCTATGTTAAAGGCAAATCCAACTCTACCGCCCGGTTCGGATCGTTTAATGACAGACAAGCAAATAAGTGGAGTAGCGGTTATAATGGCTTGGTAGGGAATGGCCACTCCTTTTATATTTGCGGTACCTCTGCCTACAAGTGGTTACCGCATCGGTGGTATGGAAGCTGCTACCTAGGATATCTTGCCCCTCCCCTTCGTGTCTTCCCTAAACTGCCCCCTGGCCGCCCTAGGCAGCATAGATCTTTGTATGCCACCCCAGAGCCCATTACAGAAGGAGACAGATTGGGTATGATCTTTCTCCCATCCTATGGGGTGGGACGACTGGCTCAATTTTATCGTAGGCTCTCTGTGTTTCTCACCAAGTATGCCAATGAGACCTTGGCCATAGAGAAAAGCCTTAATTCAGAGCTTTACCAGCTCCGGTTGCTGTCCCTGCAAAACAGACAGGCTTTAGATTATGTTTTAGCCTCCCAGGGCGGAGTGTGTGCCCTTATTGGGAGTGAATGTTGTACTTATGTCCCAGAAAACTCACAGGACATTAACAAGCACGTCCTGTCAGCCGAACAGGCTTTTGAGCAGTGGAAGGCCCAGGAAAGGGAACCCACAGTTTTTGATTCCCTTTGGAGTTGGTTGCCCAACCTGGGAGGACTGGGAAATAGCCTTGTGCGTCTCCTCCTCACAGGTGTGGTACTGTGCCTGGTCACCCTCCTTCTGATTGCTTGTTTTAAATTGCTCCTCCATAAGCTTTGTGCCCCCCGTTCCCCAGAAATCCCAGCATACCCTCTCATTGAGAACCCCAGCTCTATGGCACTCAATCATATCTTGTCTACAGAATATGAGAAGACTCAGCCAAAAGTTTGTTGAGTATTCTCAAAGGAGGGAACTGATGGCGTCATTAGGCCTATATATGAACCAGAGTTCTTCCATGTTT
>NW_020705985.1:0-1381 GCF_002925995.2 Terrapene triunguis
CCCCCCCAGGCACATGCAGGATGGAAAGGAATCCCTACTAACTTAGAGACAAACACATATGAGTCCCTGAAGGTTTGCTTTGCCCAAGAGTTTAACCTCTCTAACTGCTGGGTATGCTCCCAAATCCCGCACCATGCTGCAGGGTTACCCTGGAGGGTAGTTCCCCAGAATTGGTCAGATATCTGTTGGGGATGGTTCAGTAGGGGGAAAAATGCCTCGGGTACCCCTTTGTCACAGAACTGTACCATTGAGTCCCAGTATGCGTTAAGGGACGACCCCTGGAAGCCGCAGGCCAACTCAACGTATATCCCTTCCCCTATTAGGTTGCGGCCAGTGGCCCCTGGTTTGGTGTGCTATCAACAGTTTAAGTCCAGCAATCACACCTGGTTTGCTGGGAATAGCACCTGTCAGTATTATTTATCCCCTGACAGTGACACTTCCATCCCTGTCTATGTTAAAGGCAAATCCAACTCTACCGCCCGGTTCGGATCGTTTAATGACAGACAAGCAAATAAGTGGAGTAGCGGTTATAATGGCTTGGTAGGGAATGGCCACTCCTTTTATATTTGCGGTACCTCTGCCTACAAGTGGTTACCGCATCGGTGGTATGGAAGCTGCTACCTAGGATATCTTGCCCCTCCCCTTCGTGTCTTCCCTAAACTGCCCCCTGGCCGCCCTAGGCAGCATAGATCTTTGTATGCCACCCCAGAGCCCATTACAGAAGGAGACAGATTGGGTATGATCTTTCTCCCATCCTATGGGGTGGGACGACTGGCTCAATTTTATCGTAGGCTCTCTGTGTTTCTCACCAAGTATGCCAATGAGACCTTGGCCATAGAGAAAAGCCTTAATTCAGAGCTTTACCAGCTCCGGTTGCTGTCCCTGCAAAACAGACAGGCTTTAGATTATGTTTTAGCCTCCCAGGGCGGAGTGTGTGCCCTTATTGGGAGTGAATGTTGTACTTATGTCCCAGAAAACTCACAGGACATTAACAAGCACGTCCTGTCAGCCGAACAGGCTTTTGAGCAGTGGAAGGCCCAGGAAAGGGAACCCACAGTTTTTGATTCCCTTTGGAGTTGGTTGCCCAACCTGGGAGGACTGGGAAATAGCCTTGTGCGTCTCCTCCTCACAGGTGTGGTACTGTGCCTGGTCACCCTCCTTCTGATTGCTTGTTTTAAA
The DNA here is from genome assembly GCF_002925995.2 of Terrapene triunguis. Classification (NCBI taxonomy): domain Eukaryota; kingdom Metazoa; phylum Chordata; order Testudines; family Emydidae; genus Terrapene; species Terrapene triunguis. The sequence continues at coordinate 1,180 of NW_020705985.1, forward strand.
TTGCTCCTCCATAAGCTTTGTGCCCCCCGTTCCCCAGAAATCCCAGCATACCCTCTCATTGAGAACCCCAGCTCTATGGCACTCAATCATATCTTGTCTACAGAATATGAGAAGACTCAGCCAAAAGTTTGTTGAGTATTCTCAAAGGAGGGAACTGATGGCGTCATTAGGCCTATATATGAACCAGAGTTCTTCCATGTTT
>NW_020705986.1:0-5217 GCF_002925995.2 Terrapene triunguis
ACTTTTGTCGCTCGGGGGGTGTATTTTCACACCTCTGAGCGACACAAGTTTTAGGGACGAGAGTGCCAGTGTAGACATAGCTTTAGATGTAGCGTCCAGGATTTCTCTAATCTGTGGCATAGGTATTGTGAAATACCACTTGCCTAATGTATTGAGTCAGGGTGTGGGTGGGTGAGGTGGCGCTTGTGCACATTTGAATGGAGCCGAAAAGTCTCTTGCCTTCGTTTTAGAACACTGTGAGACAAATGTGTGGTGGTAGTGTTTTGTTTTGTTTTTTAATAACTATGATCTGTGTTAGCTGTGACTGAGATACAAAGTAGTATATTGCACCTATAAAACCTCCGGAGACCACTCTTCTTTGTATTCAGTCTTTCCCTTTTTACTTGATATATTTGCATAAACCCATGATCTTTGTTCTTAAGGGTTTATCTGCTCCTGCTGCTATTCCTCTTGGTAAAGGCATAATCCCCTGTGATTTCAGTGTTTGCTATTTGGAATCAGTACAGGTCAAGGAATTAGAAATGAGATACGGAGCTTTTCACCTCCAGGTTATCCATTCAAATCCAGTCTAGGCTGGTCACAATTATAAGGCTTTACAGAGAGATAACACCTTCCACCAAGATTCAGGACTAAATTCGCTTAAAGTAAAGCCATACTGCTTGCTGTAGAGAGAATTTTGACTTCAAGCGGGGAATAAAGGGCAAGGTGGGCTGGTGCCAAAATAGGGGTATATGGGTCATAGCCCTATTGCAGTTCAGGAAGCCCATTTCTGCAAATCCATCCACTAGGTCCTGCATGTTGCTGAGCGTCATAGTCCTGGATAGCAGGACACAATGGCCCTACACACTTGTATGACAAAGGTCCACACTGTGGATTATTTGCCACTGACGGGTAGCAATCCAGCAGTGCAAGCTTCCAGAGCGTGGCTGCCACTCGCTTCTTTGCTGTCAGTGCAGCTCTTGTTCTGGAGTCCACGTGCCTATGTCATCCCAAATTTTTTCACGCCCCTCAGCGAGAAAGTTTCAGTGCTGTAAAGTGGCAGGGTAGACAAAGTCTCAGTGCTTGTTTCTTGGGCCTAGAAATGGCGCTCCACCATCTGCAGCTGCTCTGTGAATGCCACCAATGACCTTGAATTGTTTTCTGCTGTGTCCCTCAGCAATCTACTGAAAAAATCCGTCCTGTTCCCCACTGTTGCAGCTCTGATAATAGTGGAGAATCACACATCCTTTATTTGCAACTTTCATCAGAGTAGTACAGAGTTGTGTGGGCTCCATGCTTCCGTCACTGAACAGTGCTGCGTGAGTTTGAGATCTCCAAAAGGGGGGGGGGGGGGGGGGAAGAAGAATATGGATTACGTTATGGGAAGAAGAAAGTTGCATACTGGGAACTTGATCCCTAACTCCCAGAGATCCCTGGGTGAGTTATATCTATCCCACAACACATTGTGAACACTTCCCAGGAGACATTGTGCCAGATGGCAGCATGTGTCACACTGGGATACCTATCCGTGGTGTACTGCGGTTTGCATCGACACATGAACTCCCGGTGAGGATGTACAGCACTGACGCAAGCAGCCAAGCATGCATGCATACAAGTGATTAACTTTGGCAGCTGTATGTTGGCATAAATTGCGTTAACCAAAGTTTGTAGTGTAGACATGGCCTCAGTCCCCTTTACCCATTCAGTCCTTGTCCTTGTTTTTACCACTGTCCTAGAAGATTCAGTATTGAATCCAATTGCCTGTATTTTCTCTTACTCTCTGAAGATTGCTCAGTTATTTAGGGTCATTCGCTCTCATAGTGCGGGGGATGACCTTCTACCTGTATCAAGTTTTCCCTGATTAAGGGAAGCCGATAAACCACAGCCTTAAAAGGGTGGCATGTTTGAGTTGGTGAGTGGCCAGTTCTAAAACCAAGGAAAATTACCTTCTTTAGACAAGAACTATTGGAAGTCATAACATTTATTTGCAACTATATACCAATTAGTTAATATGCCTATCTCAACATAAGAATATATAATGGTCAGTACATCTGTAGTGCCAATGTATATAAGGATCTTGAAGTGCTTTACAAGCTCTAACAAATTAAGCTGCTTCCACCTCTGAGATATGTAAGTAATATCCCCATTTTGCTCACTGGGAAATTGAGGACTAGGAAAGCTGTGACTTTGCCAAGGTCAGAATCTGGTGCAAAGTCGAGAATAGAACCCAGGTCACCCAAATCCAAGTTCTTTTCTATAATCTAAAGACTATGCTTCGTTTTAAGAAAAGATAGGTATTTGTGTAAAATAATCATATTTTCTTTATCAGAGAGAGAGAGGGAAAAAAGGATGTAGAAGAACAAAATATCAATAGAAAATAACTTTAAGCTTCTGAGGTATTCCTGTGTCAAGTATGGCTGAGCCAGACCTTGCTGAATAAAAATGGAACTTTTTTCCCTGTCGGTGTCATTTAGAATGGGACTATTATGCTATTTGCATGGATTGGTTTAGGCAACCAAATAGAATAGGGGGATTTCAAGGTGTTTCAGCCTGAGTTTCTGTTGTGCTTCCAGATTAACTCTTCTGATTTGTTCTCTGCAGTGGAAGGACCTCTATGGGAATGTTTGAGATTTCAAGGTCTAAGACAGCATTGTGGATGTGCTACCTGTCTTGTAAGAGAAACCAATGTGAAAGGTGGGGTTGGCAGGGGTGAGGGTTGCAACACAGGTTAGGCGAGTAGCAGACATAAATATGCTTTGGTGCCTTGGAAGGCAGACCAAGTCTGTAACCTTGGTAACTCTTGTGCAGTCAGTCTAAAATGTGTGCTTTAATGGGGAGTGAGCGGTTGTTTAGAGTGGAAAATACACCTTGTGCACCTCCAAGAGCAGTCTTAACACTTCTGTATAGAAGGCCACTCTCTGCTTTTTGGCTTCAGTTCTTACCTTCTTATCCTTTCCTTTCATCGAGGGTCCTCCATATCATTTACAGAACCCTGAAGTTCCTTTCAGTTGCTCTCCTGATTCTTTTTAATCTTGCCATCCTCCTTCTTCAGGCCATGAAGGACTGGACAGGACTTCTTTTGGAGCCGGTTAAAACTTCTTAATACCTAAAGAGGTTATCGAGTAATATTGAGGCACTTCCTTAACCAGCGCCTCCCCCCTCACTCATGGGCTAAGTTGTGCTACTTTTGTGTATGCTCCTAGCCCTTTTTGGCCTAGCGTGTGGAGAATTTGGGAATCTTGTCTTTCTCAGAGCATTTATATAATGCAATAGCTAAATAAAATTGAATGAAAACACAGGATGAGCTATCGTGTGTGTGTGGGGGGGGGGGGGGTAGGAGGCATTTCTCCTTTACACTCACTAAACTTTTTTTTTGCTTTTCTGTTGGCATCCCTCTCAATCTGACTGCAAAGCTCATGATTTTCACTTCTGCTACCCTCCTCCCCATGTTTCTTCTTATGTGATTGTACCTCTGAATAAAGGATATTAGTGATAGTCCCTATTTTTGTGAGTAAGAACCTCACTTCTTCAGATGCAAGTGAGGTTCTTACCCACGAAAGCTTATGCTCCCAATACTTCTGTTAGTCTTAAAGGTGCCACAGGACCCTCTGTTGCTTTTTACCTATTTTTGTGGTTTCATAATTTGGTCCTAAAAATTCTCTAGGCTGAAATATGGCAAACAGTGTCTCAGTATGGAAAAAGTTTGGAGGAGGTGGGCAAATCATCGTGGTTCAAAATTACATATGACTCGCTTCTTTAGTTTTTGAAGGTTGCTTTATTTATAATTCTGTAAATGCTTTTTCTATTTTGAAAAAGTTAAAAGGCTGAAATAGAGACTTTGTAACAGCAAGGAGTCAATGAACTTTTTTGAGTGTTCTCTAGCACAAGCATTAACTCTACAGGCTGTAATGCTAGTCTTCTTTTTAAATATGAAGTGGAAAACATACAGGATGTATAACATGGCCAAAGTAACATCACTGTGGGAACCTGAACTCTTGCTTTTCCTGGCGCTTCTGTTTTTAACTGCTCAGCCTTAAGATTGCATTGTTAATGTAGCTGCTTTGTATGTGCTGAGGTAAAACTGATAAAAATTTCATTTTATTTCCAGTCTCAGTAAAGTAGATGAGTTAATATTGCAATGAGAACCTGAAGCTTTTCGCTTCCTGACTTTTTACATTTAAAATCTTAACATTGCAGTGAAGTCGTTTGCATTAATATTTCATTTTCCTTGCCCACAATACTACTGATAATGCAACATTTAAGTTGAGAAAACCAAACAGTCAAGTCAGACGATGCAGAACTGAGGGTTCATGGTTCAACCTTGGCTGTGTCCCTTGAACAGATGTCTCCAAATATAGGCTTTTTCTATCATTGTACTAGCCAAATGATACAAACTACAATTTATTAAACAGCTTTACAGAACATGCATACTGGGCCAGATTTTTGGTTTTACTGGTGTCAATCTAGCATAATTGTCTTCTTTGGAATTACTCTGGTTACCCTAAAAGGAGAGAGATCAAATCTGGTCCTCTGCACATACCATGGTATTCCCACTCCCATTAGGGTTATCAGTGGATATTCTTATTAATTTATAGATTAGTATTTACTAACTTTAAAAGTGGAATCTTACTGTCTAAAATACCATTTCATACTCATGTTCATATTCTAGTGAAGATCAAAATCTTTATGAGAACAAAATAAAAAAATGAAGATAACGTTTTTAGTTTGAAACTTACTTGCAATTTTCTAGGTGACTTATCTTTAATAGTCTTCACAAAGAAACTATTAAAAACATTTAATTAGTGCCAGTGTGCGTGAGCAAAAATTGTGATTGAAACTTATGGGAAAAGTGTATTAGCTAGTAGGCACCTCAGAGAGTTTCCTGCTGGGAGTTAAACTAAAAATACAATGCCCCTGATGGCCATTGGTCATCTTTAGAGATATAGATCGATTATTCTCAAATAGGCTTACCAAATTTGGGTCAGAAAAATTATCTTGCCCCAGTCAAGAATGCCCTTGAGTCCAACACTACATTAGGAAGAGACACTAGGAAATTCAATTTTCCTTGGCAAAAAACTCCTTTGATTCCCTACTATTTGGTAAAGAGAGGGAAGTGGTTTCATTTCAGGTTGTCCCTAAGACATAGGAAAAAAACAACAACATGGGCTCAGGTCCATCCTGAATCACTTACCTAGTAAAAGTTCCAACTCTGTATCTGAGAACAAGTCTCTCTTCTAG
>NW_020705987.1:0-5398 GCF_002925995.2 Terrapene triunguis
ACAATCTGTGTGAGAGCAAGGGGGAGACCTTTATGGCGGGGTGGGAGCTAGAGGCAAATAGCCTGGCTGCTGATTACGTCCAGCCAGACAGCCGGGCCATTAGAAGATCCCAGCGGGACGCCCTGTGCATCCGGGAGGCTTTGAAAGCTAGGTTCCTGAGTGAGCAGGGCAACCAGTGACTTTTCAGTTTGTGGACAGAAAAGCTGAACCTGCCCCCGTTTCTTTACCCAGTCCATTTTGACTATCCTCTCCAGTTACATACAACCTTCACCCCCTTCCCCTTCCCAAAAAATAAAATCATTTCGATTTTTTAATGAACACCGTTGTCTGTATTGCTGTTTTCGCGGGAATATTTTAAACCGGGGACGCAGACTGTGGCGGGGGGCGGGTTTAGTGTTCTGATGCAAATGATACTTCTAAACTCCCGGAATGACAGGCTCCGCACTGGTGGACTGGTTATTTCAATGGAGCCTGCCAGCACTCCTGGGGGGGACTGTGTGTATGTGTCGGCTATGTGACTTTCTGGCAGGGGGGGTAGGGTTACAGATCCCCTGCTGCGTGGATCTGTGAGCCAGGATAAGGACCGCTGCATAAGATCTGTAACTGCCCTCCCCCGCCACAAAGTCACAGAGCAACCCCCCCCCCCAAAAACATGAAAAGCACCTCCCAGACTGACCAGGGTAACCAGTGACTGCACTGTGTATGTGTCCTGATGCTGGACCTGACACCGCCTCTGTACCCTGCTAAAGGTGACTGTCCTGTCCAATTACCAAGCCCCTTCCCCCCCTCCAGACAGACTCTCCCTCAAAAGAACCTGACTGAAACAGTAATGAACAGAAACAAACATTTTATTGCGAACCAGACATGAAACGTGGGGGGTGAAACTTGGACGGGGGCTTGTGTGAGGTGGGTAGGAAAGGACTTATGAAATTTTGGGGAATGTCAGCCTTCTACTGCTAGAGCAGTCTGCAGGGGTTGATTGAAAGTTTTAACGGCCCTTGCCGCCCCTCCTTCTTTGGACTTTGGGTGAGGGTGGTGTGGGACTTGGTGGCGGGTGAGGGCGGTTACAGATAGACTGCAGCGGGGCTCTGTCCTCCTGCCTCCGGTCTTGCAGAACATCCACAAGGCGCCGGAGCGTGTCCGTTTGCTCCCTCATTAGTCCAAGCAGCTTTTCAGTAGCCTGTTGGTCCTCCTGACGCCACCTCTCCTCCCGTTCCATGACTGCTCGGTGCATTTGTGACAAGTTCTCCCTCCACTGTGTCTGCTGGGCTGCCTGGGCTCGGGAGCAGCCCATTAGTTCTGTGAACATGTCTTCACGCGTCTTCTTCTTCCTCCGCCTAATCTGCGCTAGCCTCTGGGAGTGTGCTGACAGGCTGGGTTGGGAGACAGTCGCAGATGTGTCTGTGTGAATTTTAAAAAGGGAGTGAATTCCTGAGACAGATAAATGAAATTGTATACAAAGAACCTAGTCTTTCTCTGTGAACAAGACCATGCACTGAACCTCTCACATGCGCACTCAGGACAAGGTCGAATTTTCGGCCGTCGCCTTCAGTGCCTGTGGACTTGCGGAGGTCTTGGAGTGTTCAGAGAACTGTGGCTGGAGACCTGAACTTCTGGAGCGGGCAATAATGGTAAGCCGCAGACTTGTGGCTGCTTAAAACTCCAGCAGTAGCACTGGCCTCCTTTCACATTGAAAGCAATGCCAGTCTCTGCTGCCAGCAATCAGGACAGCATCAACTCTGCCCCTGTCCCACCCCCTCGCGGCTGTCCCAGGGAAAGATCCCTGTATGCTGCCCCTCTCCCTCCACCGCGTGGCTGTAAAGCAGTCCCAATACTAACAGTCCCCTCCCTAATTCAAAGCAGGGCGTCATGAGCGACATCACCCTCCTGAGGATCCCGGACACCCAGAGAGAACGCATGCTGCGGGAAAGCATGCAGAAACCGGGGCCGTATGCCGCCATGCTATGTCGGGCCATGATCCCCGAGTACCTGATTGTGGCATGGAGGGGACATGTCTGCTACCACGGAGGGCCCACTAAGATCGCCCTACCCCGGAACCTGATCAACAGGCTTGAGCTCTACCTCCACGAGACCTACGAGGAGTTCTCCTACGAGGATTTCTCGTCGATCCCCGGCCACATTGACCGGATTTTCGCGTAGGTGCACTGGGACTTTGGAGTGGAGCGTCTTGGGCCTGGGAATCATGTAGTAACGGACATTGTGAAATTTTTTTAAAATACTTGGGACTAAATTGAGAAGAGCCTAAGACAGAGAAATCATGCAAAACCCATTTGTTACCTTTGTAAATATTCCTGTTTTGTACCTGATTATTTTTTTACTAGTTTACAGCACTTTTATAAATATACATTGTTAATAGTATAAATATTACCGTTCTGTTTTAAATAAATGTTTACATGTTTACAGCACTTACTGCTTGATCCTTCCCCTGATTCTGTGTCCGGGGTAAGGGATGGGGACGGTTGGTACGGGATCTCGGTAAGGGTGATGAAGAGCTCCTGGCTGTCGGGGAAATCAGCGGTGCCAGCGCTGTCGACTGCCTCGTCCTCCTCATCTCCTTCCTCCTCTTCCCCGTCCGCTGTCATGTCCGACATGATCCCATCCTCGGAGTCCACGGTCAGGGGTGGGGTAGTGGTGGCGGCCGCTCCCAGGATGGAATGCAGTGCCTCGTAGAAACGGGATGTGTGGGGCTGGGATCCGGAGCGTCCGTTAGCCTCTTTGGTTTTTTGGTAGCCTTGTCTCAGCTCCTTGATTTTCACGCGGCACTGCGTTGCATCCCGGCTGTAGCCTCTCTCTGCCATGGCTTTGGAGATCTTCTCGTAGATCTTAGCATTCCTTCTTTTGGAGCGCAGCTCTGAAAGCACGGACTCATCGCCCCACACTGCGATGAGATCCAAGACTTCCCGATCAGTCCATGCTGGGGCCCTCTTTCTATTGGATTGCACGGCCATCTCTGCTGGAGAGCTCTGCATAGTTGCCACTGCTACTGAGCTCCCCTCGATGTCCAAAGAGGAACTGAGATTCAAACTGCCCAGACAGGAAAATGAAAATGAATTCAAATTTTCCCGGGGGTGTGGCTGGTCAGAGCATCCGAGCTCGGACTGCTGTCCAGAGCGTCAACAGAGTGGTGCACTGTGGGATAGCTCCCGGAGCTATTAACGTCGATTTCCATCCACACCTAGCCTAATTCGATATGGCCATGTCGAATTTAGCGCTACTCCTCTCGTTGGGGAGGATTACAGAAATCGATTTAAAGAGAGCTTTATGTCGAACTAAATGGCTTCCTGGTGTGGACGGGTGCAGGGTTAATTCGATATAACGGCGCTAAAGTCGACATAAAAGCCTAGTGTAGACCAGGCCTAAGATGCAAAAGAGTTAATCAGAAATGTGTAACTGAAACAAGGTCACTTGCAAGAACATTTTATAATGTGATCTGTGCTAACACTTTAAAAAGTGTCATCACTGCCTGCCTGAGTCTTCTGATTGTTTGTCTAACTTGTATTACATTTTTCTTTCCTTCCCTCAAACTATTTTTAATGTGAACGTTGGTATATAGGATTTCACAAGGAGACCTAAAATGCATGACTCGTGATGCAATCATGTCCCCTAGTTAGTCTTAATATGGTGGGTTTGGTTCTTTTCTGCTAGAATGTTTTGTATGTGAGAGTGAGATGGAGGGTCTTAGAAGAGGATGCATGTATCTCGGCTAGAGCTGCTCAACTATCACAAAAAGCAACAAATTATTATTAATTTGTATTACCGTAGAACCCTGGTCATACACCAGGACCCCATTGTGTTAGACACCATACAGACATGGAACAAAAATGTCCCCGTAGCAGGTGAACGGCTCTTTTCCTATGTGTGACTGTGACGATGCTGCCCGTGGAAGCCAGCTCTGGTCACTCAGGGTGAACTGCAAACAGAACGGGGCAGACAAACCCCAAAAGCTGGTGGATATTCCAATACTTAGATTTAGCAAGCCAGCACAAAACAGCTTCTCTATTACCTCACTGGTTACTCAAAAGTCCAAATAATGCAGTTCCCTTATAGTGCCCAGCCTCAGGCTTCCATCCAGACACACGTCAGATATGATAATGATTACTGAAAATCTTATCTCATCATATAAAAGAAAAGGTTCTTCCAACCCCAAAGAATCAGCCACACACCCAGGTCCAATTATAACTTAGATCTTACCCAAAATATACGCTTATAGTCAATTCTTGTTAACTAAACTAAAATTTATTAAAAAAGAGAAGAGAGAGTGAGTGTTGGTTAAAAGATCAATATACCTACAGACTTGAATTCAATTCTTGAGGTTGAGATACATAGCAGAGATGAGTTTGTAGTTGCCAAAAGTCCTTTTAGAAATAATCCACAGGTTATAGTCCACTGTCCATATTCAGGGTGACTCCAGTCAGTGACTGGGGATCTCAGTTCTTATGGCTTAGGGTTTCCCCTTCTTGAAACCCAAAGCAAATCTGAGATAAAACAGGATGGTGTCTCAGGGTTTTTATACATTTTCCAGCAGCCTCTTGGCCTGAGAGAATAAGTTTAATCTTCTGTCTCCCAAACATCATGGCAATTAGCATAGTGTAATTTATCCATTAAACAGTTCATATACAGTTTATCACAACCTTCAAAGAGACATGTAGACAATAATACTATTTCACTCAAGTGTCATCATAAATGTTAATATTCCTTTTTGATCTTTGAATCAAAGCTATAACAATAGACAAGACTTGTTTGCTTACATCACAAGACCTGAGCAAACATCTACCCTTCTATCTCTAACAATGCAGGCTTGTATTTCAAAGCTCTATTCATTTACATATCTTCCTAATAAGTCTTTAAAGTTCGCACATACAGTAGTCACTTAAAGGTATCCAGTAGCATCTACTCCATTGATGAAAATTTTTAGTTGTTTGTGACTATCCCCTGGTCTGCCAACCTCTCTGGAAGGTATGACATTGCGAAGTTTAAAAAAATAAAATGATATAAGATACTTCCTTTAGACCTCGCTCTGCTGATGCCACTTTGAAACACCGTGAGAATTTCCTCTTGCATCATTAGGGCTGGCGCGTATCTGTACTGGCATAGCACCAGGGTCTAAATGCAGTGAATTGGGTAGTGAGAGCCAACATAGCTCTTGGAGGGTAGACATTAGATGCTGGGCTCTACACATTTAGGCTGTGTCTGCACAGCGCACCTTTCAATGGCGCAAGCTCTCCCAGCGACAAAATAAAACCACCCCCAGCTGGGGCGGTAGATTCGTCAACGGGAGCACGACTCCCGCCGACAAAGCACTGTCCACACCGGCACTTTTTGTCGCTAGAACTTTTGTCGCTCGGGGGGTGTATTTTCACACCTCTGAGCGACACAA
>NW_020705988.1:0-3431 GCF_002925995.2 Terrapene triunguis
ACAATCTGTGTGAGAGCAAGGGGGAGACCTTTATGGCGGGGTGGGAGGTTGAGGCAAATAGCCTGGCTGCTGATTACGCCCAGCCAGACAGCCGGGCGATTAGAAGAGCCCAGTGGGACGCGCTGTGCATCCGGGAGGCTTTGAAAGCCAGTTTCAAGGCTGAGCAGGGTACCCAGTGACTTTTAAGTTTGTGGACACAGAGGCAGAACTTGCCCCCGTTTCTTTACCCAGTTGCCGTCGACTATCCTCTCCACTTACATACCCCCTTCACCCCCTTCCCAAAAAATAAAATCTGTTCTGTTTTGTTCATGGACACCGTTGTCTTTATTACTGTTTTCGCGGGAATGTTTTAAACCTGGGACGCAGACTGTGGCGGGGGGCAGGTTTAGGGTTGTGATGCAAATGATGCTTCTAAACTCCAGGAATGACAGGCTCCGCGGTGGTGGACTGGTTGTTTCAACGGAGCCTGCCAGCCCTCCTGGCCGGGACTGCGTGTATATGTCGGCTATGTGACTGTCTTGCAGGGGGAGGAGGGTTACAGATCCCCTGCTGCGCGGCTCTGTGATGCAGGGTAAGGACCGCTGCATAAGATCTGTAACTGCCCTCCCCCGCCACCAAGTCACAGAGCAACACCACCGCCCCCACCACACAAAACATGAAAACCACCTCCCAGACTAACCAGGATAACTAGTCACTGCACTGTATATGTGCCCTGCTGCTGCACCTGCCCCCTGCTAAAGGTGACTGTCCTGTCCAATGACCAAGCCCCTTCCCCCCCCTTCAGACAGACTCCCCTCCAAAAGAAGAGGATGGAAACAGAAATGAACAGAAACGTATTCTTTATTAACAACCGCACATGGAACGGGGGGGGGTGAAACTTGGACGGGGTCTTGTGTGAGGCGGGTAGGAAAGGACTTTTCAAATTTTGGGGAATGAGAGCCTTCTAGTGGTAGAGCAGTCCGCAGGGGTGGAGTGAAATTTTTCCCGGCCCCTTCCACCCATCCGTGTTTGGACTTTGGGTGAGGGGGGTATGGGACTTGGTGGCGGGGCAGGGCAGTTACAGAGAGACTGCAGCGGGGCTCTCTCCTCCTGCCTCCGGTCCTGCAGAACATCCACAAGGCGGCGGAGCGTGTCCGTTTGCTCCCTCATTAGTCCAAGCAGTGTTTGAGTAGCCTGCCTGTCCTCCTGTCGCCACCTCTCCTCCCGTTCCATGTTTGCCCGGTGCATTTGGGACAAGTTCTCCCTCCACTGTGTCTGCTGGGCTGCCTGTGCTCGGGAGCATTCCATTAGTTCAGCAAACGTCTTCCCGTGTCCTCTTCTTCCTCCTCCTAATGTGCGCTAGCCTCTGGGCAGATGTGGCTGTGGGAATTGGAAAAAGGGAGTGAATTCCTGAGATAGAGCAATGTATCTGTGAACAGAGAACATAGTCTTTCTCTGTGAACAAGACCATGCAGAGCACCTATCACACGCGCACTGAGGACAAGGTCGAATTTTCGGCCCTCGCCTACAGTGCCTGCGGTCTTGCTGTGGCGAGCTGAGGAGCAGGGCAGGACACCGGACTTTGTCTAGATGGCAAACATGGTAAGCCGTAGACTTGTGGCCGCTTAAAACTTTAAGAGTGGCACTGGCCTCCTTTCACATAGAAAGCAATGCGAGTCTCTGCTGGCAGCAATCCTGCAAGCATGAACTCTGGCCCTGTCCCACCCCCTCGCGGCTGTAAACCGCGTGGCTGTAAACCGGCGGTTGCAGTTCTGTAAAGGGACGGGCAAGCAGTCCCAATACTAACTTTCCCCTACCTAATTCACAGCAGGGAGTCATGCCTGACATCACCCTCCTGAAGGTCTCCGAGAGCCAGAAGGAGAAGATGCTCCGGGACAGCCTGCAGAAACCGGGGCCATTTGCTGCACTGCTGTGCAAGGCCATGATCCCGGAGTACCTGCTGGTGTTGTGGCAGGGAAACGTGTCCTACCACGGGGGGCCTAATAAGCTCTCCCTGCCCAGGAACCTGCTGATGAGGCTGGAAAAACACCTGCAGGAGGTGTATGAGGAGTTCTCCCCGGAGGATGTCGCCTCGATCCCCGGTTACATTGACCAGTTCTTGGCTTAGGTGCCCTTGGAGGGACAAATGACTGCAGGGTTTTGGGCACTATAATCATGAAGCGGACATTGTGAGATTTTTTGAAAATGGTTCGGACTATATATTGAGGCGCCCAAAGACGGAGTAATCATGATACACTTTGCACTGATTCCCCTTTTGTTTGACTTTCCTGTTTACATGTTTTGAAGCACTTTACCCACTGTTAATATTTTCAATCTTCCTGTTTTGTTGCAAATAAATGTTTACATGTTTTAAAGCACTTTAGCTACTGTTAATATTTTAAATATGCCAGTTATGTTGTAAATAAATGTTTGGATATTTAAAACACTTACTGCTTGATCCTTCCCCTGAATCTGTGTCTGGGGTAACGGCTGGGGAGGGTTGGTAGGGGATCTCTGTCAGGGTGATGAAGAGCTCCTGGCTGTCGGGCAAATCAGCGTTGTAAGCGCTGTCTACTGCCTCGTCCTCCTCATCTCCTTCCTCCTCTTCCCCGTCCGCTGAGGAACCGGCCGCGGACAATATCCCATCCTCAGAGTCCACGGTCAGGGGTGGGGTAGTGGTGGCGGCCGCACCTAGTATGGAATGCAGTGCCTCGTAGAAACGGGATGTGTGGGGCTGGGATCCAGAGCGTCCGTTTGCCTCTTTGGTCTTCTGGTAGCCTTGTCTCAGCTCCTTGATTTTCACGCGGCACTGCGTTGCATCCCGGCTGTAGCCTCTCTCTGCCATGGCTTTAGAGATCTTCTCATAGGTCTTTGCATTCCGTCTTTTGGAGCGCAGCTCGGAAAGCACGGACTCATCTCCCCACACAGCGATGAGATCCAAGACTTCCCGATCCGTCCATGCTGGGGCCCTCTTTCTATTGGATTGCACGGCCATCTCTGCTGGAGAGCTCTGCATCGTTGCCACTGCTGCCACTGCTGCTGAGCTCGCCACGGTGTCCAAACAGAAACTGCGCTTCAAACTGCCCAGACAGGAAAAGGAATTCAAATTTTCCCGGGGTGTGGCTGGTCAGAGCATCCGAGCTCGGACTGCTGTCCAGAGCGTCAACAGAGTGGTGCACTGTGGGATAGCTCCCGGAGCTATTAGCGTCGATTTCCATCCACACCTAGCCTAATTCGATATGGCCATTTCGAATTTAGCGCTACTCCTCTCGTTGGGGAGGATTACAGAAATCGATTTAAAGAGGGCTCTATGTCGAACTAAATGGCTTCCTGGTGTGGACGGGTGCAGGGTTAATTCGATATAACGGCGCTAAATTCGACATAAAAGCCTAGTGTAGACCAGGCCTAGAAGAAAGTGACCGCTGGTTCTCTGCTCTAGGCTTTGCAGACAT
>NW_020705989.1:0-2073 GCF_002925995.2 Terrapene triunguis
TTAGTATTTATTGTTTTAGGTGCGTCATTCTGCTTCTGAGGCTGCTCATGCTTTCTTTGGCAGGCTAGATGTTCTTAGCAACAACAGAGATTATATGTTAGACTCTAAGATGCAAAAGAGTTAATCAGAAATGTGTAACTGAAACAAGGTCACTTGCAAGAACATTTTATAATGTGATCTGTGCTAACACTTTAAAAAGTGTCATCATTGCCTGCCTGAGTCTTCTGATTGTTTGTCTAACTTGTATTACATTTTTCTTTCCTTCCCTCAAACTATTTTTAATGTGAACGTTGTCCCCTAGTTAGTCTTAATATGGTGGGTTTGGTTCTTTTCTGCTAGAATGTTTTGTATGTGAGAGTGAGATGGAGGGTCTTAGAAGAGGATGCATATATCTCGGCTAGAGCTGCTCAACTATCACAAAAAGCAACAAATTATTATTAATTTGTATTACCGTAGAGCCCTGGTCATACACCAGGACCCCATTGTGTTAGACACCATACAGACATGGAACAAAAATGTCCCCGTAGCAGGTGAACGGCTCTTTTCCTATGTGTGACTGTGACGATGCTGCCCGTGGGAGCCAGCTCTGGTCACTCAGGGTGAACTGCAAACAGAACGGGGCAGACAAACCCCAAAAGCTGGTGGATATTCCAATACTCAGATTTAGCAAGCCAGCACAAAACAGCTTCTCTATTACCTCACTGGTTACTCAAAAGTCCAAATAATGCAGTTCCCTTATAGTGCCCAGCCTCAGGCTTCCATCCAGACACACGTCAGATATGATAATGATTACTGAAAATCTTATCTCATCATATAAAAGAAAAGGTTCTTCCAACCCCAAAGAATCAGCCACACACCCAGGTCCAATTATAACTTAGATCTTACCCAAAATACACGCTTATAGTCAATTCTTGTTAACTAAACTAAAATTTATTAAAAAAAAGAGAGAGAGAGTGTTGGTTAAAAGATCAATATACCTACAGACTTGAATTCAATTCTTGAGGTTGAGATACATAGCAGAGATGAGTTTGTAGTTGCCAAAAGTCCTTTTAGAAATAATCCACAGGTTATAGTCCACTGTCCATATTCAGGGTGACTCTAGTCAGTGACTGGGGATCTCAGTTCTTATGGCGTAGGGTTTCCCCTTCTTGAAACCTAAAGCAAATCTGAGATAAAACAGGATGGTGTCTCAGGGTTTTTATACATTTTCCAGCAGCCTCTTGGCCTTAGAGAATAAGTTTAATCTGCTGTCTCCCAAACATCATGGCAATTAGCATAGTGTAATTTATCCATTAAACAGTTCATATACAGTTTATCACAACCTTCAAAGAGACATGTAGACAATAATATATTTCACTCAAGTGTCATCATAAATGTTAATATTCCTTTTTGATCTTTGAATCAAAGCTATAACAATAGACAAGACTTGTTTGCTTACATCACAAGACCTGAGCAAACATCTACCCTTCTATCTCTAACAATGCAGGCTTGTATTTCAAAGCTCTATTCATTTACATATCTTCCTAATAAGTCTTTAAAGTTCGCACATACAGTAGTCACTTAAAGGTATCCAGTAGCATCTACTCCATTGATGAAAATTTTTAGTTGTTTGTGGCTATCCCCTGGTCTGCCAACCTCTCTGGAAGGTATGACATTGCAAAGTTTAAAAAAATAAAATGATATAAGATACTTCCTTTAGACCTCGCTCTGCTGATGCCACTTTGAAACACCGTGAGAATTTCCTCTTGCATCATTAGGGCTGGCGCGTATCTGTACTGGCATAGCACCAGGGTCTAAATGCAGTGAATGTTCATTGGGTAGTGAGAGCCAACATAGCTCTTGGAGGGTAGACATTAGATGCTGGGCTCTACACATTTAGGCTGGGTCTGCACAGCGCACCTTTCAATGACGCAAGCTCTCCCAGCGACAAATTAAAACCACCCCCAGCTGGGGCGGTAGATTCGTCAACGGGAGCACGACTCCCGCCGACAAAGCACTGTCCACACCGGCACTTTTTGTTGCTAGCACTTTTGTCGCTCGGGGGGTGTATTTTCACACCTCTGAGCGACACAA
>NW_020705990.1:0-7118 GCF_002925995.2 Terrapene triunguis
TGTAAGCAGAGTCAGGATGAGCTCTACCCTGACATCTGGTGGTGAATTATGGCGAGTGTGGAAAAGAACTCCAGGAGCTGATCTTGTTTGCATAGGCACACCCACTCGCCTGGCAGGAAACACAGCAACTGAAAGTGGTTACTTTGGCTGGTGTGGGACCCCCAGTTTCTCTATTATTGGGGCAGGAAGAATAAAGTTTTGTTACCCTGATTCTGTGAATCAAGGCCAGTGGAACTGTTGTATGACAGAAGGACTGAGTGAGTCCTTCACCATTACCTAAATAGCACTTGCTTGACAAGGGGCATGGGTTACAAAACACAGTGAATTGAGAGAGGATGGGGACAAGTATTTGTACCTGATGGTATGGGCCCCCTCTGAGGGTCCGAAACACCAATTGCACCACCTCCTCTCTCCACTGTTGAATGTCAGAGCTAACTTTGATTCCCTTAGGAGTCTAGTTACAGGCTGCTGAGCTGAATTCACTTTGGGCCAATGGTGCACCAGCACTGGGGCTCCCCTACTATACTAATGAGCTGAAATAGCTAAGAGCTGAAATCACAAAAGAGCTGATGTTATTAAGAGCTGAGATCACTGAGGCTATGTTAACTAGTGGGGGAGCCTGAAGCTATATTGCTCAGCAGCTGGCGGAGCAATTTGTGGGGATGACTGGAGGAGCAGCGAGCGGCGTGGAGCCTTGCGGGGCCGGTTGGAGTGGCCCAAGGAACGGCTAGCGGAGCTGTTTGCGGGGATGGCTGGAACGGCTCACAGGTCGGTGAGCGGAGCGGAGCGGAGCAGCTTGTAGAGCGGAGCAGTTCGTGGGATGGCAGGAAAGTGGACTGGCTCGTGGTAAAGGCTGCAGCGGAACCCCCACGGAGAAACAGACGGCTGGCCAGCCTCGGATCACGTAAGGTGCCCCTTAACACCCTGCGTGCCCCCCCCCTTTACTCTGGGGCTGCACTGACCAGGGGCAGAGACTTTGGGGGTTGTTGGACTTTTGGGACTTTGAGTGGTTGCTGGACCCCAGAGACTTTGGGGATGTTGGACTTTGGGGACTCTGGGTGATTTTTGGGTTGCTGGATTCAAGAACCAAAGGGAAAGGACACAGCCCAATTTGCTGGGATGGGTTTTGCTCATGGTTTGTGTTATGAATCCTGTTTGTGGTGTTTTTCCAATTTTATGCTGATGTCGTTTACCTCATGTTATTAAACATTTTCTGCTACACTCAGACTCCGTGCTTGCGAGAGGGGAAGTATTGCCTCTTAGAGGTACCCAGGGGGGTGGTATGTAATTGTCCCAGGTCACTGGGTGGGGGCTCGAGCCGGTTTTGCATTGTGTTATTGAAACGAAACCCCTAGATACAGAACCCGGCCCTTGTTGCTGCCAACTTAGATGGGCAGAAGGGTTACATTTTTGGGGGCTCGTCCGGGATTCCCTGGGTCAGTACCCCTCGCAAGCACCTGTTGAGTGTTCCACTGCATTGGGAAACAATTGTGGTTATATTTTGAGGAAATTACTGTTTGTATAATGGCTAATATGTCAGGTTTGTTGGGCCCCGGCCCTGCAGCCTCTAGCTCAGGGGCCGCAGCCTCAGCCAATGATTGGGCAAAACCACTGGGGCAAATATTGGAAAAGGTTGTGCTGTCCCAGGCTATGTTAAACTCTTGTCGTGAGTTAAGATTATTTGCTGGGGCAGAGGAGTTCGAACCCTGGTTGGAGCATACCACTGAAATGCTGCAGGAGTGGGCCGTACCTGAAGCAGAAAAGCGAAGATGTCTAATAGAGAGCCTTAGTGGCCCAGCATTAGATGTGATTCGCACCCTGAAGCTCATTGACCCTGGGGTCAGTGTGAAGGACTGCCTAGAGGCCCTTGATCATACCTTTGGGGCGTAGAGGGCCCTGAAGACAGTTACTGTAAGTTCCTTAATTCCCGACAGCAAATTGGCGAGAAGATTTCAGCCTATATACAGAGGCTGGAGAGACTGCTTCAGAGAGCTGTCATGAGGGGAGCAGTGACTGCTGAACAGATGGATCGGACCAGACTGGCTCAAATTGTAAGAGGAGCTCAGTATCAGAACCCGATTCTACTCCATCTCCGGCTAAGAGAACGACGGGAACATCCCCCAAGTTATTCCCAGCTGATAAAAGAGGTCAGAGAAGAGGAAGAAAGGCAGGCTGCCAGTGAGTTTTGGGAAGCCCAAACATTGGAGCCAGCCGGCACAACACTACTGCAAATGGCCAGTGTACTGATGGTGAGCACCACAGAGGAACTTGCCCAACAAATGCAGGTCCTGACAGAATGGATAGCTGAACTGCAAAGCACCATTGACCGAGCTAAGACTTCCAGGAATAAGACGCCTCTGACTGTGGTGATGGAGAAGTCAGCATTTAGAGCCACCATCCCACCTGGGCGAAGGGGGAAAGGACAATTCTTCTGCTACCAATGTGGTCAGGACGGACACAGTGCTGGCAAGTGCCATAATGAAGAAAACCCCTCCTTAGTGTATGGAAAGCTGAGGATCAGTTGGGAGAGACCCAGTAGCTGCCAGAGAGTCCGGGGACGGGGACCACCCAGGCCTGCAGGAGTTGAAGATTCCCCCAGAAACGACCGTCCAGCTGGGATCCCCGCAGGACTGATAGGGCCTCGAGCAGAGGTCATGGTGAAGATTGAAGGGGTGGAGTGTAAAGCCGTGCTTGACACTGGATCTCAAGTGACTATTATATTTCAGTCATTCTACCAACAGATGCTTAGGCACCTGCCTATACAGCCACTGTCTGGCGTTGGTCTGTGTGGCCTCAGCATGGATGAATACCCCTACCAAGGGTATGTCATAGTGCACCTGGAATTCCCAGAGGAGGTTGCTGGGGTAAGAGAAGAGGTGGACACAGCTGCATTAATATGCCCTGACCCTAAAGGGACCTCTGATGTGTCTGTGCTGATAGGGACCAACTCCAGTCTCTTCAAGGTGCTCGCGGACTACTGCAGACGACAGGCTGGGGACCAGTACCTGAATACCCTGATGATCCATACGCTTTGTGCTGAAGCCTATAGGAAGATTGAGGGTGCTAAAAAGGAGACATCTGAGCTACCGATTGGGGCGCTGAAGTACATGGGCACAACCCCCTTAGTAGTGCCTGCAAGGACAGAGCAGGAAGTGCTTGTCATGAGTACCCGGCTGAAAGGCAGTAAAGGGGCATTAGCAATGGTAGAGCAGCCAGTTGAAGGAGAGCTCCCGGAGGGAGTGCTGGTCCCCAGTGGAATCATAACCCTACCTGCTGAAGCCCAGGAAAAGGTGACTATACTGATTGCTAATGAAACAAGTCGAGATGTTGTTGTGAAGCAAGGACAAAAGATAGCAGACCTCTTCGAGCCTGAATCAATTGTAACACCCCAGTGTGAGACTCAAGTTCCGACAATAGACCCAGCAAAGTTTGACTTTGGAGATTCACCGTTGTCCGAGGAGTGGAAAGATCGCCTGAGGAGGAAACTTTGTGAAAGATCCAAGGTGTTCTCATTGCATGAGTGGGATGTGGGATGTGCAAAAGGAGTAGAGCACAACATCAGACTACATGACTCTCGACCTTTCAGGGAGAGATCTAGGAGGATTGCCCTCTCTGAGATGGAAGATGTGCGACAACATCTTCAGGAGCTGGCTGCGAATGGCATCATTACAGAGTCCCGCAGCCCATACGCCTCACCCATTGTGGTGGTCCGTAAAAAGAATGGGAAAATCCGGATGTGTATTGACTACCGCACCCTCAACCGCCGTACTGTGGTTGACCAGTACACAATGCCCCGAGTCCAAGATGCCTTAGACTGTTTGCTAGGAAGCCAGTGGTTCTCTGTGTTGGATCTTCGGAGTGGATACTACCAGATCCCTCTGGGTGAAGAAGATAAGGAGAAGACAGCCTTCATCTGCCCATTAGGGTTTTATCAGTTTGAACGCATGCCCCAAGGGATTTCTGGAGCACCTGCCACATTTCAACGTCTTATGGAGAAAGTTGTGGGAGACATGAATTTACTGCAAGTGTTAGTTTATTTGGATGACCTGATTGTGTTTGGAAGAACCTTGGAGGAGCATGAAGAAAGACTTCTTAAAGTGCTTGATAGGTTAGAGGATTATGGTTTGAAGCTTTCAATTGACAAATGCCAGTTCTGCAGGACCTCAGTGAAGTATGTGGGTCACATCGTGTCCCAAGAAGGTGTGAGTACTGATCCCGATAAAATAGAAGCACTCACTACATGGCCATGTCCAAGTAACTACAGAGAACTCAAGACCTTTCTTGGGTTTAGTGGCTACTACCGCAGATTTGTGAAAAACTATGCTACGATTGTAAAACCTCTGAATGATCTTACCAGGGGATACCAGTCCAGCAGGAACAAATCTAAGACCAAGAATAAGGGGAGGTCCCCAAAGCCTCCTGTGCAAAGACATTATGGCCCCTTTGAACCATTTGGGCCA
The DNA here is from genome assembly GCF_002925995.2 of Terrapene triunguis. Lineage (NCBI taxonomy): Eukaryota > Metazoa > Chordata > Testudines > Emydidae > Terrapene > Terrapene triunguis. The sequence goes on from NW_020705990.1 coordinate 4,461, forward strand.
CGGTGGGATGAGAGATGTGAAAGGGCTTTTCGAGAAATCATTACTTGCCTAACTCATGCTCCAGTCCTAGTCTTTGCTGACCCAAGCAAACCATTTATCCTGCATACTGATGCCAGTTTGGAGGGTCTGGGAGCAGTACTGTACCAGGAACTGGAAGGAAAACGTAAACCTGTAGCCTTTGCCAGCCGAGGACTGTCTGATAGTGAAACTCGCTATCCCACCCACAAGCTGGAGTTCTTGGCCTTGAAATGGGCCATCACTGAGAAATTTCGGGACTACTTATATGGTGCTCAGTTCCAGGTGTGGACAGACAACAACCCACTGACCTATGTGTTAACAAGTGCTAAGCTGGATGCTACAGGGCAAAGATGGGTGGCCGCTTTGGCTAGCTATGACTTCAGCATTCAATACCGATCAGGGAGAAGCAATGTAGATGCAGATGCATTGTCCAGGCGTCCACAGGCACCAGGAGTTGCTGTGATACCCACAGATGGAGTGAGGGCTATTTGCAGTGTGAGTCGCCGGGAGCCAGAGTCCCATGAAAGTCTTCATGGATGTGCTGCAGAAGCTTTGGGCCTGCCCCCTGAATGCGTGCCTTCTGCTTCAGTGAACTATATTGAGTTGGACCAATCTCCTTTGCCCATGCTCAATGCGGCGGACTGGCAGGAAGCCCAGCTGCAAGATATTGACATTCGTGATACACTACTTGCCAAAAGGGAGGGGCGAAGCCCAGCTGTGGTTGTCCCACCTAACCCGGAGGGTAAACTACTATTGAGAGAATGGACCAAACTGAAACTGATTCAGGGAGTGCTACACCGAGTGACCACAGACCCTTTACAAAAGCAACGAGCACAGCTAGTGCTGCCAAAAGAGTACAGAGCCCTGGCCATGAGGGCACTGCATGATGACTTTGGACATTTAGGGATGGAGAGGACCCTGGAACTTCTTCGTAGTAGGTTCTATTGGCCTCGGATGGCTGAAGATGTTCGCAGGAAATGTGAGACCTGCGCTCGATGTGTTCAAAGGAAAACTCTGCCCACGAGGGCTGCATATCTGAAGAACATCACCAGCAACAAACCTCTGGAGCTGGTATGCATTGATTTCTTGTCTTTAGAAGTAGACAAGAGAAATATTGGGAACATTCTAGTAGTGACTGACCATTATACGCGATATGCCCAGGCATATCCCACACGTGATCAGAGGGCCACCACTGTTGCTCGAGTACTGTGGGAGAAATATTTCTCAGTTTATGGATTTCCAGCCCGGATACACTCGGATCAGGGGCGGGACTTTGAGAGTCACCTTCTGAAGGAGGTGCTGAGGATAGCGGGAATTAAAAAGTCTAGGACAACGCCTTATCACCCTCAAGGTGATCCACAGCCAGAGAGGTTCAACCGAACCCTATTAGATATGTTGGGGACTTTGCGGCCAGAGCAGAAGGCAACCTGGAGCCAACATGTCGCATTTCTGGTGCACGCCTACAATGCCACAAAGAATGATGCTACAGGAGTCACCCCATATCTCTTAATGTTTGGGCGAGAACCAAGATTACCCATAGACCTGTGCTTTGGTGTATCAGAGGATGGAGATAGCTATGAAACTCATCAGCAATATGTATCCCGACTAAGAGAAAAGCTGCGGGATGCTTATCACTTAGCTACATCTGCGGCTCGGAAGAACGCAGACCGGAACAAACATCGATATGATGCTAGGGTACGTCTGCAAGAACTCCAGCCGGGGGACAGAGTCCTGCTGCAAAATTTGGGTATTACTGGCAAACACAAGATAGCTGACAGATGGAAGGCAATACCTTACTTGGTGATGGAAAAGCTGGGAGACCTGCCGGTCTACAAGATCAAACCTGAAGATGGTCCAGGGCAGACAAAGACAGTGCATAGAAACCTTTTGCTCCCTGTGGGGGAATTGGTAGACACCCCGTATGAGATGGGCCACAACAGGGCAACCGGGCGGAACGAAGGTGCTGGACCAAAGCTGCCCTCCAACGTGGACAGCCAGCCCCCTGCAGCTAACCTACCCCTATGCAGCACATGCGAGAGTGAGTCTGAGGAGGAAGACACAACCATGGTGTATCCTGGGATGGAGACAAGATTTCAGTCTCGATCAGCATCAAAAGAGAGCTCCTCCTCTTCCGCCCTAAACCCCATGGCAGAAGTATTTAGGCCCATTCCTGACACCCCTGGGCCACTGGTGGGACCCCCATGTGATGACACACACAGGTTATTGGACAGTGGAGACATACAGGTGGAGGATGTCCTGGGCACCTTGGACCCTCCACTGTTAGAACTAGAACTGCAGGAGCCTATGCCAGTAGCCGAGGGGCCCTCAAAGGAAACCTCCCCATCTGTCGTTCAAGAGGCTGTCCACTCTACCACGGTAAGAGAGAGTCTCAATAGACGAGACAGGGTAATAAGACCAGTAAAACGGTTGACTTATGATGCACCTGGGGTGACTAATGAGGAACCAATATGTTTAGCACACAGGCTTGTGGAAGCTAAAGTGGGCTTTCTGAGGCCCTTTGGAGGGAACCAGTGAGTTGGTATAATAGGGAGTGTGATTTGTCGGGACGACAAATTCTCGGCTGGGGGGAGGATGTAAGCAGAGTCAGGATGAGCTCTACCCTGACATCTGGTGGTGAAT
>NW_020705991.1:0-1199 GCF_002925995.2 Terrapene triunguis
GTCTCCAGACCGGCCTCGCCACAGCCAGCAGCTCTGGGATAGATTGTGGTTTGTGCACAGCCGTGGGTGCTGGCTGGTGCATACGTGGCACTGCCCCGGGGCCACTGTCACTCCAACGCCCCTCTGAACTAATCTCAGAAATCTGACTGCATGGCTGGCTCTGGCAGAAATGGTTCTGCTGCTGTAGACATGGAATAGGTGAGATATGATTGTCATTTGGCATTTCAGCAGTGCCCAGGCACCAGCCAAGAGTGCCCCGCCCGTGCCAGGCACTGCACAGACCCAGTCTAAGAGACCATGTTTGCCCCAAAGAGTTTAGGGTCTAAACAGACTAGACAGACAAAGGCTGGGAGAAAGGGATCGAACATATGAGCTGTGGGAATAAAGGGAAAGTGGCAAAGTTCCACCATTTTTCGTTTCGTTTAAGCCCCTCTGTGCGTGCAGCTGCCTTTGATTTCAGTAGCTGTGGCACGTACGGATCTCAGGCCTAGAGCTGGGCAAAATGTTTCAGCAAAAAACTGTTTTTCCATTGAAAAATGCAGATTCCGGTTGACGGGAACATTAGTGAATTTGTCGATTCTGACTAATTGTTCCGGATGAAAAAAACATCTTGGAAATGTCGATACGGTTCATTTGGACATGCGCAAAACAAAAGCGTTCGATTTTTTGATCTCCGTTGACAAGGCGACTGAGGTGCCTTTCACAAAAGTGAGGCAGGCTGGTGTCCCCTTATGCCCAGTAGTCTCTGGGTTACGGCCCCTACCTGGGAGGGGAGAGACACGGTGCAAACCCACAACAAATGCAGGTCTCCCAGGTGGGTACCCTAACCACTGGGCTAGGGACACAAAGGGGGCAGCGCCAACTCCTCGGGTGCATGAATGGCATCTAGGTACCCCCCATTTCCCAATTTCCTTTGCTTTTATTAAAAAACACCCCGAAATCAAACAAAACTATTTTATTTGCCTCAAAATTAAAAGAAAATTCCCCCACCCCCGCCCTTTGCTAAAAACGGCAACTTCCAAACTTCCAATACAATTAGCACTTTTACTGCCTTCGTTAGAATCTTTAAATTATATAATTGTATCAGGTGCATGCACCCTCACACATACCCCCGCACACCCACACTCACAGACTCCCACACTGAGACACACACATTCACACCATGGCTGGGGAAAGTGTTGCAAGGAGCAATACTATTT
>NW_020705992.1:0-2419 GCF_002925995.2 Terrapene triunguis
GCACCCCAAATCCCTCATCCCTGGCCCCACCCCAGAGCCCACACCCCCAGCCGGAGCCCTCAGCCCCCACTCACCCCAACTCCCTGCCCCAGCACAGAGCCCCCTCCTGCACTCCAAACCCCTCATCCCGGCCCCCCCAGAGCCCACACCCCCAGTCAGGGCCCTCACCCCCCTTCACCTCAATCCCCTGCCCCAGCCCAGATGAAAGTGAGTGAGGGTGGGGGAGAGCGAATGCCAGAGGGAGGGGGGATGGAGCAAGTGGGGGCAGGGACCAGGCCTTGGTGAAGGGGCAAGGAGTCGGGCGGGGTGTTCGGTTTTGTGCTATTAGAAAGTTGGCAACCCTAGGCTGGCTGCTGACTGAGGGCCCAACTCTGTAGGCAGCAGTGCATAAGTAAGGGTGGCAATACTATACCATGCCATCCTTACTTCTGTGCTTCTGCTGCCTTCAGAGCTGGGATCCCAGCTATCAGCTGCTGCTCTCCGACTGCCCAGCTCTGAAGGCAGCATCGCCGCCAGCAGCAGTGCAGAAGTAAGGGTAGCAGTACTGCAATCCCCCCTAAAATAACCTTGCGACCTCCCCACAACTCCTTTTTGGGTTAGAGCCCCTACCATTACAACACTGTGAAATTTAAGTTTTAAATAGCTTAAATCATGAAAATTACAGTTTTTAAAATCCTATGACCGTGAAATTGACCAAAATGGTCTGTGAATTTGGTAGGTCCCTACTTACTGGGTGATCTAGTCCAGGTACACATCCCTAGCCAGCACAGCATTTTCTACTGAAGGACTCTCTTTCTCTCCAATAACAGTCTTGAATGTCTCAATGTATGCCAGATGAGCATCACATAAATGCTTCCAAGAACAACTGGAACAGTAAGTGGGAAGACAAGCAATACAGGAACAAAGAGAGCAAAAATGCTTAAGACATGCAGTGGCCATCAATTACAATTGATGGAAGACATGGAGACTATCACAGGCTGGAAAAGCGTGACAGTAGAATTTGGAAGGGGAAGAGGGGCATGTCTGATTTGTATAGTTCATAGACCATTTAGTTCTGCAGAAGAACAGAGATAGCAAGACAGTGATCTACCTGCAATGAGGTAAAGGGCTCTATTTGGAAAACAGACTGTTATTGGAGGATAAACAACAACCGACAGACAGAGAGCAAACTATCATAACTGTCATTACTTTCACCATGCAGTACTTGATTTTAAAGCTCTGAATGGTGGCAGTAATGACAGTTATGATAGTTTGCTCTCTGTCTGTCGGTTGTTGTTTATCCTCCAATAACAGTCTGTTTTCCAAATAGAGCCCTTTACCTCATTGCAGGTAGATCACTGTCTTGCTATCTCTGTTCTTCTGCAGAACTAAATGGTCTATGAACTATACAAATCAGACATGCCCCTCTTCCCCTTCCAAATTCTACTGTCACGCTTTTCCAGCCTGTGATAGTCTCCATGTCTTCCATCAATTGTAATTGATGGCCACTGCATGTCTTAAGCATTTTTGCTCTCTTTGTTCCTGTATTGCTTGTCTTCCCACTTACTGTTCCAGTTGTTCTTGGAAGCATTTATGTGATGCTCATCTGGCATACATTGAGACATTCAAGACTGTTATTGGAGAGAAAGAGAGTCCTTCAGTAGAAAATGCTGTGCTGGCTAGGGATGTGTACCTGGACTAGATCACCCAGTAAGTAGGGACCTACCAAATTCACAGACCATTTTGGTCAATTTCACGGTCATAGGATTTTAAAAACTGTAATTTTCATGATTTAAGCTATTTAAAACTTAAATTTCACAGTGTTGTAATGGTAGGGGCTCTAACCCAAAAAGGAGTTGTGGGGAGGTCGCAAGGTTATTTTAGGGGGGATTGCAGTACTGCTACCCTTACTTCTGCACTGCTGCTGGCGGCGATGCTGCCTTCAGAGCTGGGCAGTCGGAGAGCAGCAGCTGATAGCTGGGATCCCAGCTCTGAAGGCAGCAGAAGCACAGAAGTAAGGATGGCATGGTATAGTATTGCCACCCTTACTTATGCACTGCTGCCTACAGAGTTGGGCCCTCAGTCAGCAGCCAGCCTAGGGTTGCCAACTTTCTAATAGCACAAAACCGAACACCCCGCCCGACTCCTTGCCCCTTCACCAAGGCCTGGTCCCTGCCCCCACTTGCTCCATCCCCCCTCCCTCTGGCATTCGCTCTCCCCCACCCTCACTCACTTTCATCTGGGCTGGGGCAGGGGATTGAGGTGAAGGGGGGTGAGGGCCCTGACTGGGGGTGTGGGCTCTGGGGGGGCCGGGATGAGGGGTTTGGAGTGCAGGAGGGGGCTCTGTGCTGGGGCAGGGAGTTGGGGTGAGTGGGGGCTGAGGGCTCCGGCTGGGGGTGTGGGCTCTGGGGTGGGGCCAGGGATGAGGGATTTGGGGTGC
>NW_020705993.1:0-2968 GCF_002925995.2 Terrapene triunguis
CAATGGTACAGGATAACTAAAAACAATTTCATTCATGAGTCCTACATTGTCCCCCTTTTGACCCTTCAAACCAGGGGTATTGAATGGGTCACACTTTATGTAATTGTTTTAAGGCAGAACAAACATAACAGTTAGGATTACTAATAGGACAATGATGGGATGAAAAATTATATTTAGAATTGCTGACCAGGTGGGCTGCTCCTACAACACTCTGCCCCTTTATTTATGATTATTACAGTAGTTGTTGTTATTGTAGGGCACAGGTGATCTGTTGCAAACAAACCAAACAATTATAAAACCATTACCATTACAATAATTGGGTACATTGACAAACAAGATGAGGCCCAAGTTTGATGCTGCAATAGCCATCAAACAATAAAAGTCACTGAGGTCAGGACCTCCTTAAGCACACACAACAAATAAGATTTTGTAGGAGTACCACAGTTGTCATGCAAGGTTAAGCTGATTTGGACTTAAACTAACATTTAATTGCTAAAATGTTGCAGAATTTCCTATTTTTAACAGTTGTTCTCAAGAGGTTTCTGGGGACCTGAAAGATGGGGCCCTACAATTATGGGCCAAGGTTTTACAGGTTATGGGGGCCCAAGAACTACCCTTTAGGGCTTAGGGAAGTAGAACCAGAGTGCATAGAGGAAAGTGTGGAATTAACAATACAAGCAAATGTAACTAACAATGCAAATGTATTAATAACAAAAATTAACAACAAAATGACTATTAGAGAACCTAACAAAAAATAAACCTGATGCATTGGGGACCAAAATCCTTTGGACACAAGTGGTGATTGATAAATTGGATGGACATGGGGGAAGTAGAGAGAGGAAAAGACATTTGCCCTGTCTAGTGTAGTATCCCCTCTTTTTCTGGACCCAATGCTAGCACAGGACACCACTAGAGACAGACACAGAACATGCAACACAGAACCCTGAACACAGACTTTGTCATGACACTATAACCATGGGATTTTGTAACTCTTCAGCTGGTACCAGCTCACCTGATGTTCTGGTTTAGAGCCTGAAAGATAAAAGCTTGGAAACAAATTAGCACAGTGCTTTCACCATGGCAGAACCTGCTTAGATTCTGCCACAGTGTGTTTGGTACTTGGGGCTGCACAAATGCTAATTAAGTGGTGCATTTTTTTGTGAGTGTAAATCCTCCCTTTCTCTCAGTAAAAGGGCGTTAACACTTCATCTAGAAAAAAAATTTATGTTTTAAAATTTCCAGCCATTTTGCCATGGCCTGGAGATCTGAGGCAGAAGCAGGCACTGTTGTTAACTGTTTCAATGGCATTTTGGCCCTGGGAGGAGGAATTTACCCAAATATTCCAAATATCCCCCTTCCCAATCTCCAGAGGGGTCCCAAAGGTCTGCCCCCTTCTGGGGTCTCAAATGTTTTTTCTCCTGATGTTACTGCTGCTGTAAGATTTGAGAGTGCTGTTTTAACTCTCTCTACCCAACCTGTTTTCAGTTTCTCTATCTGTTGCTTGCCTGGGCCCGATCCTGCTTTTTCCAATAAACAGTTTCTTTCATGGGCACAAGCCTTGTTTCACTACCAATTTAGCAAGGAGGGTGGGCTTTTCAACTAGCCCCCACCCTTCCTGGTCCCGTTCCTTAAACATTTTCTTCAAAATTGTGAAATTACCACAATATTACTTACAAAAAAACAAACAAACATAAACCACACTACACTGCCCAAACTCCTATATCCTTCAGAGTTTGGTTTAACAGAATAAGATCTGTATCTTATGTTTTTAACCCACTCTAGGCCAGAGGGAGAGACGCTAAGCCTCCCTCTGTATTACTCGGTCTGCTACCACCGAGGGTTCATACACCACTTAGGCTAGGTCTACACTACAGCGGACTTCCGACCTAAGATACGCAACTTCAGCTACGTGAATACCGTAGCTGAAGTTGCGTATTTTAGGTCGGCTTACCTGGCGGTGAGGACGCGGGAAAGTCGACCGCTGCCGCGCTGCCGCCGACTCCGCTACCGCCTCTTGTCGAGGTGGATTTCCGGAGTCGACGGTAGAGCCATCAGGGATCGATTTTACCGCGTCCTCACGAGACGCGGTAAGTCGATCCCCGATAAACCGATTGCTACCCGCCGGATAGGCGGGTAGTGAAGACGTAGCCTTATACAAATCCTTCCCCGGATCAGAGTGAGAAACACTAAGTTCTCCTCTTTAGCTCAGTCTTGCTACGGCTGAGGGTGTATGTACCTCTATAACACAATTTAAACCTAAACTCCTATATCCTTCAGAGTTTGGTTAATTAACTGAAAGTTTACACTCTTTTTCCTATAGTGCCAGGCTTGCTAAAGCTGGCGGTGTGCACACCAGTTTTATAATAACTGTGGATTCTATGCTTGCTCCCCCTTTCGCATTCTCCACCAATATGTTATACCAATAAAAACTAGCAGGATCTTATTAAAGGGGACAAGATAAAGATGCCACATTTATTATGATAACAATTTGATTTATGACCAATAACTAATATCTTAATCCTAATACACACACATTATACCGAATACCTATAAACACACACACACATTCACACACACACACATTCATCAGATGTTCTGCAGCTGCTGGATAGTTCCCAGTCCTGATTGTAGTTTGAGTTCGCAGCTTGGGATCGTAGCTCGTGGCAGCTAACTGGCCAGGAAAGCTGAGCATGAGGAGGAGCCGGGTCTCTGTCGGGCGCGCACCGATGCTCCTTGATGTTGATAGCAGAACGTTACCCAAAGTCTCTCATCTCACCCTTCCTTTTTTATAGGAGTTTAGTTTGGATTCAAAGTTCCTAGGTCTTGCTGTGTCACGCAGCCTCTGGGTTTGGTGCTTGATCACCCGTCAATTGCAGGTGTGACTGTCAGCCTGGGACCTGGCCTTGATCTTCCTTCTGTTATTTCTTTTTAGGGTGGATGCTTCTTGCTTGAGTTAGGGCTGTTGTCT
>NW_020705994.1:0-4687 GCF_002925995.2 Terrapene triunguis
TGTATCCCCACTCTGAACTTTAGGGTACAAGTGTGGGGGCCTGCATGAGGACTTCTAAGCTTAACTACCAGCTTAGTTCTGGTCCGCTGCCACTATTCCCTTCCCTGGGAAGCTTTGAGAAACCTTTCACCAATTCCCTGGTGAATACAGATCCAAATGGATCTTAAAACAAGGAGAAATTGACCCTTCCCCCCTCCTTCCTTTCACCAACTCCTGGTGAATACAGATCCAACTCCCTTGGATCTAAAAACAAGGAAAAATCAATCAGGTTCTTAAAAAGAAGGCTTTTAATTAAAGAAAAAGGTAAAAATCATCTCTGTAAAATCAGTATGGAAAATAACTTTACAGGGTAATCAAACTTAAAGAGCTCAGAGGACTCCTCTCTAGCCTCAGGTTCAAAGTACAGCAAACAAAGATAAACACTCTAGTAAAAGGTACATTTACAAGTTGAGAAAACAAAGTAAAACTAAGACGCCTTGCCTGGCTTTTTACTTACAAGTTTGAAATATGAAAGACTTGTTTAGAAAGATGGGGAGAACCTGGATTGATGTCTGGTCCCTCTCAGTCCCAAGAGCGAACAACCCCTTAAACAAAGAGCACAAAACAAAAGCCTTTCCCCCCCACCCCCAAGCTTTGAAAGTATCTTGTCCCCTTATTGGTCCTTTGGGTCAGGTGTCAGCCAGGTCACCCGAGCTTCTTAACCCTTTACAGGTAAAAGGATTTTGGAGTCTCTGGCCAGGAGGGATTTTATAGCACTGTACCCAGGAGAGCTGTTACCCTTCCCTTTATAGTTATGACACGCCCCCCAAATCACAGATAGTGTTGGACGTCCAGTTCCACACTGGCTGTGATTTCTTCCTGGAGCTCTAGGAGAAAACAGAGTTAATAAGACACATGTACCTTTAGACATACTACAGATTATATAAAAACTAACAATATGTTCCAGTCCAAGAACAATTTTTAACCAGTTGACTCTGGGAAACTTTCCCGGGAGAGTGCAAAGCTTGTGCACAGCTCCTTGATCTGCTATCGCTGCAGACGTCCAAGGGTCGTGGAGAGGTTCACCTCTTCCACGTCACCATTCCTTTTTCCTTCGTAGTAGACACCTTCTGGCCACTCCGCGTCATCTGTTTCCTGGGCTGTAAACTGGCAAACATTTAATTCTCTGCAATAAAAGGGCTTAAGAGAATTAACATGGTATACCTTAGGCTTTATGTTGGAGGTGGGGGAGGCTATGAGATAGTTAACAGCTCCTAGGCGCTCCTGGACCGTGAATGGTCCCACGAAGCTTCCATTTTATGGGCCTGGAGCGCCTTTAAGACCATGACTTGGTCTCCTACTTTGAAGGACCGTTCTCTGGAATGTTTATCATACCAGGCCTTTTGCTCTTCCTGAGCATCCTTTAGGTTTTCTTTAGCAAGGGCTAAAGAGTGTCGGAGGGTGCTTTGTAGGTTGCTTACAAAGTCTAGAATGTTAGTTCCTGGAGAAGGCGTAAACCCTTCCCATTGCTGCTTCACCAACTGTAATGGCCCCTTAACCTCGCGGCCATACACAAGTTCAAATGGTGAAAACCCTAAACTGGGATGTGGTACAGCCCTGTAGGCAAAAAGCAACTGCTGCAACACTAGGTCCCAATCATTGGAGTGTTCATTTACGAATTTACGTATCATGGCCCCCAAAGTTCCATTAAACCTCTCTGCCAGACCATTGGTTTGATGGTGATGAGGGGTGGCAACCAAGTGATTCACCCCATGAGCTTCCCACAGGTTTTTCATGGTCCCTACCAGGAAATTAGTTCCCGAATCTGTAAGGATGTCGGAGGGCCACCCTACCCTGGCAAAAATGTCTGCTAATGCCTGGCACACACTTTTAGCCCTGGTGTTGCTTAAGGGTACAGCTTCCGGCCATCGGGTAGCAAAATCCATGAAAGTCAGTACGTACTGCTTTCCTCTGGGTGTCTTCTTTGGGAAAGGACCCAGAATATCCACAGCTACTCGCTGAAATGGGACCTCAATTATGGGTAGTGGCTGGAGAGGGGCTTTAACCTGGTCTTGGGGCTTTCCCACTCGTTGGCACACCTCACAAGACCGGACATAATTAGCAACGTCCTTGCCCATTCCCTCCCAGTGGAAGGACTTCCCCAACCGGTCTTTGGTTCTGTTCACCCCAGAATGGCCACTGGGATGATCATGGGCTAAGCTCAAGAGCTTTACCCGACACTTAGTGGGAACTACCAACTGTCTTTGAGGATGCCAGTCTTCCTGGTGCCCACCAGAAAGAGTCTCCTTGTATAAAAGTCCTTGTTCTACAACAAACCGGGATCGGTTAGAAGAGCTGAGAGGCGGTGGGGTGCTCCGTGCTGCCGCCCAAGCTTTCTGAAGGCTGTCATCTGCTTCCTGCTCAGCCTGGAACTCTTCCCTTGATGCTGGAGACATCAGTTCCTCCTTGGACTGTGGACTGGGGCTTGGTCCCTCTGGAAGCGATGCAGGTGCTGGGGCTGTTTCCATTGACTGTGAACCGCTGTCCGCTGGTGCACTATGTGGTATTTCAGGCTCTGGCTGAGCCTCTTGGGTAGGGTTATCTGCTGCTTCCACCAGTTCAGGCTCGCTGGTGCCCTCTGGCGTTGGAGTTGTAGACGGGTTTGCAAGCGCTGGACTCAGTGCTGGCAATGGTTCTGGCTGCGTTGCCAGTTCCGGTTCTGGGACTGGCTTTGGCTGGGCCTCTGGGATTGGATCCACTACGGCTGTTGCAGTCGTTGGCAGGGGATCCGGTTCCACCACCTGTGTTTGGGTCTCTGGTAACACAGACGGGGCCCTGGTGGACGGCTCAGGAACAGGGATGGGGGTGAAAGCTTGCTTAGCCTGGCTGCGGGTGACTATTCCCACCCTCTTGGCTAGCTTCACATGGTTGGCCAAGTCTTCCCCCAGCAGCATGGGGGTGGGATAATTGTCATAGACTGCAAAAGTCCACATTCCTGACCAGCCCTTGTACTGGACATGCAACTTGGCTGTAGGCAAGGTTACAGACTGTGACACGAAGGGTTGAATTGTCACTGTAGCCTCCGGGTTGATGAATTTGGGGTCCACTAGGGATTGGTGGATAGTTGACACTTGTGCCCCAGTGTCTCTCCAAGCAATAACCTTCTTTCCGCCCACTCTCAAGGTTTCCCTTCGCTCCGAGGGTATGAGAGAGGCATCTGGGTCTGGGGATCTTTGGTGTGATTGTGATGTAATGAACTGTAATCGGTTGGGGTTCTTGGGGCAGTGAGCCTTTATATGTCCCAGTTCATTACATTTAAAACATCGCCCTGTTAAGGTATCACCGCGGCGATGTTGGTTGGTGGAGACTGGTGGGGTGGGGTGAGAAGGCATCTGGGGTTTCCCTTGGGATGTGGGTGGGACCTTGGGTTGTCCCCGGTGGTAAGGTTTTGTTTCGGCTTGCCCCTTCTGATATTTGCTCCAACTGCTACTAGTTTTTTTCTTTTCTGTCACCTCCACCCATTTGGCTCCAATCTCTCCCGCCTCGGTTACAGTTTTGGGCTTCCCATCTAGGATGTACCTTTCTATTTCCTCAGGAACACCCTCTAAAAACTGCTCCATTTGCATTAGGAAGGGCAACTCTTCCGTAGATTTAACATTTGCTCCTGATATCCAGGCATCCCAATTTTTCCCAATGTGGTAGGCATGTCGGGTAAATGACACATCGGGTTTCCACCTTAGGGCTCTGAACCGCCGACGGGCATGCTCAGGTGTTAGCCCCATTCTGATTCTGGCCTTGTTTTTAAAAAGTTCATAACTGTTCATGTGTTCCTTAGGCATTTCAGCCGCCACCTCTGCTAAGGGTCCACTGAGCTGCGGCCTCAGCTCTACCATGTACTGGTCTGCAGGGAGGCTGTATCCAAGGCAGGCCCTTTCAAAATTTTCTAAGAAGGCCTCAGTATCATGGCCTGCCTTGTAGGTGGGGAATTTTCTGGGATGGGAAGTGGTACCTGGAGAGAGGTTGTTAGGATGGGCTGTTGTATCCGCCCTAGCCCTTGCTACTTCCAGTTCATGCTTCCTTTCTTTTTCTCTTGCCTCCTTTTTGGCTTTTTCCAGCTCCATAGTTCTCTTGTGGGCCTCCTCTTTGGCTTTTTCTTCTCTTTCTTTTAGCTCCATCTCTCTCTTGTGGGCCCCCCCTTTGGCTTTCTCTTCTCTTTCTCTCAGCTCTATCTCTTTTTCTTTCAGCTCCATAGCTCTCTTGTGGGCCTCCTCTTTGGCTTTTTCTTCTTTGGTAGTCATTTTCCTGTTTTCTTGTGCTGGGTCACACCCCTCTGCAGTTGACTGAAACTAGGATGCACTCAGCTCTGGCTGATGCTGAATTAACAGAGACTTTCTAACTAGCTACTCCCGAGGATGTAAAAAGGAAAAAAAAAACAATTCAGCTTGTAAATTTCTTTTACCAGTCAAAGTTTGCTCATTAATTGAACCCTTCTCTTAACAAAGGCTCTTGTTAAAAAAACTTAACACCTCTGCCTTCAGGCAAGGAGAGATAAGATATGCATCTACCTTCAGCTCTGCTTTCCAAGCAGCTAGAAGGAAAAAAAAATCTTACTGGCTTTTGGGTTTAAAATGATCTCCACCGCTCTGCCACCATGTCAAGGATGTATCCCCACTCTGAACTTTAGGGTACAAGTGTGGGGGCCTGCATG
>NW_020705995.1:0-2557 GCF_002925995.2 Terrapene triunguis
TATTTTTTATGCTGCTGATGTAACTTATTACCAATTCCAGATGCAGTCACATTGGCTTGATACATGCTTCTTCCTGCTCGCTGTGGGTTCAGTACAGCAAGGTGGTGAGGATGTAGGGATATTAAAGAAGGTACTAACAGTGATTCCCCCAAGTGACAGTGACCCCCTCATAATTTGTCCCCCACACTTTAAAATCCAGTTTCACCAAGTACAAAAATCTCTTGGGTCTTCTGTTAAAACTTGTAAGCTATTGTCTGTAAAAACCATTGATTAGATCTATCCTGTGAAAAATACTTTACTACTATGTAAAACTTACAAACAAGTTAACTGACTTTGTTCTTAAAGTAATTGATACAATGTAAACAAACACTGTAAGCTGTTAAGTGACTTTCACTTCATTCAAGGGCTCCTAGGACAGACCCCCCCACCCTCTGTGATTAAAGGGCCGGGAGTCTCAAATGAATTAGCACACACTCTGAAAGTGGTGGAGACAGTAAATTAAAATATGGTTAAGGTATGGAATGCATGCTGATGAATGCTTGATATACATGGATGGTTAGGGAGGTGCCAGCCTAGAAAGAAAGTATCCATCGGCCGAAGAATGTGTCAAGTGGATAACCAGAAACCCCCGGAGGGTAAACTGGGATCCACCCCATCACCTGGAAGGATGAGAAACACAAACTTTGGACAATGTGGAGCCACCAGGAATGTGCCACTTTGGACAGGAATGTGTGCCATCTGCTGATTGAGTCAGCAACAGCAGGATGAAACAGCTCCCATAAACTAACATAGGAATTAATTCCTATAAAAATGGACTCTAAAGACTGATGACTTTGAGTCTCTCTGCCAGCCTCCAGGAGCATCAGATGCATCTGACACAGACTCTGCTCCATCCTCATGACCAAGCTACCTGGCCAGTAACATGGCATGAGCAACTTCTAGGCTGGTAACTATAACACCTATACAGAACTTGAATGAATGATTGTGTGAATGAATCTTTCTCCCTCTCTATATATATGTATGTGTGTGTGTATAAGTAATAAGTAGTCAAACAACGTTGTTTACTTTTATCTTTTGCTTTATCATTATATTTACAATAAATGTGGCATCTTTGCCTTATCCCTCTTAATAAGATCCTGCTGGTTTTTATTTTATTGGTATAACAAGGACTCCTGTGGGTTGAGGACACCCCCAGCTCCCCAGGAACACTCAGCACCTGGAAGGACTCAGCCCTGCCCACCAAGCATTTAGAATGCCTTGGGGTACTTAATTATTGGCTGGGGTGACTGGAGACACTGTGAGCTTCACGGGCAGCCTAGTCATTGCTATTTTTGGAACGCTTGTTAAAAATGGCTGTGAACTCTTCACCTTTAGTTGCACGACGGCACAATGGACAAGCCAAAACCAGCAGCCGTCTCAGTGTTTCGCCTTTTCACGTGAAGCGTTATGGGCGTTTGTTGTGTGCTGGTTTGAAATTTCAATTAAGGTGGTTTTGGCTTCCCTGAAATTTCATGAGAAAATTGTTCCCCTTGATAGAAATGGTTGAAACTAAATCATCAGACCAAGGTGTTCATAGAGGCTTTTGATCTCCTACACCATTTTCCCGACTAGGTGTCATTAATTTGATTAGCTTCAGTGAACAAGAGGTGCCTGCAGGATTTTAAGGTTAAATATAGCAGAAAAGAGAACAAAGGTAGGTCAATGCTTAATTAGCATCTTTCTGTTAGGTCAATGTAGGAAGCCTTTGCACTCTCTTTAGAAGAGGGGTTATTATTCTTAAATTCACAGGAAATAACCAAGGAACCACTTTTATGCTAGAACACTTAGGTCTATTTTTATTTTCAAATCTGTCAGATATAGTATGGCAGACAAGCCCACTTCTCAGCAGGAAAACTTTAACCAAGCCCAGCCGGTCAGAAGGGTATTTACTAGTATGGAAAACAAGGGCAGTGCCATCGGGTCAGTCATATCAATTTTCTACATATGAAATGACGTCAGCAGAACACCACTGTAACCACTGTCTGACCTCCTTGGTAAAATGCTTTGAGATCTCCTGCCGCAAAGAGCTTTAGAAGAGCTAATCCTTTATTATTTTTATCATCATTAACGCTTTCACTGAGAGAAGAAGGATCACCTGTGGTTAAGGCTGTGGGCTAGGACTCAGGATACTGGGGTGCAATTCCTGGCTCTTTCTGAGTGACCTTGGGCAAGTCACTTAATCTCTGTACCTTGGTTCTCCATCTGTAAAATGAGGATAACAATCCTTCCTTTGTGCTTCGGCTGAACACTCTATGAGGCAGGAATGGCCTTTTACTCTATGTATTGACAGCATCCAGCACAACAGAGGCCCAACTGTGATTGAAGCGTCTAGCTGCTCAATATTTCCAACCAATATTTTCCCATGATGCTACTGAGAAAGGAAAACCAACAACAACCTGAGCCCTACAGAAATCTGCTTCTCAAGTCATTTTTTTCATAACAGCTTCAAATTTAAGATTGGAGGATGTTTCTGTGTAGCTCTGCAATGTGTGTAGCCCAGGGTCTGGGGCAAGACTGA
>NW_020705996.1:0-1459 GCF_002925995.2 Terrapene triunguis
TGCTTCTTCCTGCTCGCTGTGGGTTCAGTACAGCAAGGTGGTGAGGACTCCTGTGGGTTGAGGACACCCCCAGCTCCTCAGGAACACTAAGCACCTGGAAGGACTCAGCCCTGCCCACCAAGCATTTAGAATGCCTTGGGGTACTTAATTATTGCCTGGGGTGACTGGAGACACTGTGAGCTTCACGGGCAGCCTAGTCATTGCTGTTTTTGGAACGCTTGTTAAAAATGGCTGCGAACTCTTCACCTTTAGTTGCACGACGGCACAATGGACAAGCCAAAACCAGCAGCCGTCTCAGTGTTTCACCTTTTCATGTGAAGCGTTATGGGCGTTTGTTGTGTGCTGGTTTGAAATTTCAATTAGGGTGGTTTTGGCTTCCCTGAAATTTCATGAGAAAATTGTTCCCCTTGATAGAAATGGTTGAAACTAAATCATCAGACCAAGGTGTTCATAGAGGCTTTTGATCTCCTACACCATTTTCCTGACTAGATGTCATTAATTTGATTAGCTTCAGTGAACAAGAGGTGCCTGGAGGATTTTAAGGTTAAATTTAGCAGAAAAGAAAACAAAGGTAGGTCAATGCTTAATTAGCATCTTTCTGTTAGGTCAATGTAGGAAGCCTTTGCACTCTCTTTAGAAGAGTGGTTATTATTCTTACATTCACAGGAAATAACCAAGGAACCACTTTTATGCTAGAACACTTAGGTCTATTTTTATTTTCAAATCTGTCAGATATAGTATGGCAGACAAGCCCACTTCTCAGCAGGAAAACTTTAACCAAGCCCAGCTGGTCAGAAGGGTATTTACTAGTATGGAAAACAAGGGCAGTGCCATCGGGTCAGTCATATCAATTTTCTACATATGAAACGACGTCAGCAGAACACCACTGTAACCACTGTCTGACCTCCTTGGTAAAATGCTTTGAGATCTCCTGCCGCAAAGAGCTTTATAAGAGCTAATCCTTTATTATTTTTATCATCATTAACGCTTTCACTGAGAGAAGAAGGATCACCTGTGGTTAAGGCTGTGGGCTAGGACTCAGGATACTGGGGTGCAATTCCTGGCTCCTTCTGAGTGACCTTGGGCAAGTCACTTAATCTCTGTACCTTGGTTCTCCATCTGTAAAATGAGGATAACAATCCTTCCTTTGTGCTTTGGCTGAACACTCTATGAGGCAGGAATGGCCTTTTACTCTATGCATCCATAGAGTATCCATACAGCATCCAGCACAACAGAGGCCCAACTGTGATTGAAGCGTCTAGCTGCTCAATATTTCCAACCAATATTTTCCCATGATGCTACTGAGAAAGGAAAACCAACAACAACCTGAGCCCTACAGAAATCTGCTTCTCAAGTCATTTTTTTCATAACAGCTTCAAATTTAAGACTGGAGGATGTTTCTGTGATAAAAGTGTGTAGCTCTGCAATGTGTGTAGCCCAGGGTCTGGGGCAAGACTGA
>NW_020705997.1:0-1503 GCF_002925995.2 Terrapene triunguis
ATGTCATTTAAAGGTTCTATATAGAAGGCCATATATTCCTTTGGGCCCGATATTTCAGGTGTCTTGTTGCATAAATTCCCATTAACTTCAGTATTTGTTGAAGGTGCTCAGAAATGCGCAGGATATTACTCTCAGAGCCTGTCTGCTGCTACTGGCTCAGGAGCAGGGCTGGCCTTAGGGGTAGGGCTAGGGTGACCAGATGTCCCGTTTTTAAAGGAACAGTCCCATTTTTGGGGACTTTTTCTTATATAGGCGCCTATTACCCCCCACCCCCTGTCCCGTTTCCTCACAGTTGCTATCTGGTAAGCATAGGTAGGGTGGGCTGGACCACTGCCCAGAGCACAGTGCTCAGGAGGCATCTCCGGAGCAGGGTTTCCCCTCCTCCACCCACTGCTCAGCTGCCATTTGCAGCCACCACCATTGCTCCTACACCCCACCCCCTTCTCCTGCCTTGGCGCCATCCCTGGTCAAGTTGGTCGCAACCAGGAACCTCCTATCTGCTGTGCAAAGGGGGCGGCGGGGAAGGGTTGATGTCAGGCTGTCCCATCCCCCCACCCTTGTACCCAGTCTCTACTGACAGGGCCGGCTCTAGGATTTTTGCCGCCCAAGGCAAAAACAATTTTGGCCGCCCCCCCCCATCTTTAATTACCCCACCCCCGGCCCCGCCTCAACTCCGCCCCTTCCCCAAATCCCCAGCCCTGCCTCCTCCCTCCCAGGCTCTCAAGCCTAGGTTTGAGAGCCTGGGAGGGACGGGGAGACTCCGAGTGGCCGCGGCGCGCGAAACGGCCACTCGGGATCTCCCCCTCCCTCCCAGGTTTGAGAGCCTGGGAGGGAGGCGGAGACTCCGAGTGGCCGCGGCGCGCGAATCAGCTGTTTCGCGCGCCATCGCAGCAGCAGCGGAGGTGAGCTAGGGCGGCCGGGGCACATTTTTAGGGGCGGCATTCTGGCGCCGGCCATGCCGCCCCTAAAAATGTGCCGCCCCAAGCACCAGCTTGTTTTGCTGGTGCCTAGAGCCAGCCCTGTCTGCTGAGCTGGGGTGGGGGGACAGGGTGCTTGTCTGTGCTGTTGCTTCTGGGTCAAGAGTGGGAGGTACCGGTGGCTGCTGCTGCCTGAACAAGCTTTCAGACAGGTGACTGCTCTGCTTAGAGACACACTCCCCCCAACACACACACAAATTTCCCCCAACATCCAAAAATATTTTTAAATGGTATTCTATTATTGTTTAATAGTATGATTATAACTGTGATTGTGACTTTTTAATTTTGTGATTAATTTTTTATATATTTCACAGAATATCTGAATGGTTGCTGTGCTGATATTTTTAAATGAAGATTTCAAACTTAATTTAAAAGTATTTTAAACTTTCCCACAGCCCTTTAAAGTTCAGACTCCATTTCACAGATGTGTATTGTTTCACAGAGATGCAGACATTGAGACCTTTGTTTCCCTTAAAAACAAAACAAAAAACACAATTTAGGCCACAATTGCCCAACTTTGCACCAG
>NW_020705998.1:0-1167 GCF_002925995.2 Terrapene triunguis
TGTGACGGGTTGGATCACAGAAACCCCCTTGGGAGCTGCCACCCGATGTGCCAAGACTACCCCTGCTTCTGTTTTCCCTGCCAGCTCAGAACTCCAGCACCCTGTTTTGCTGAATTAGACACTCCAGTCCACTTCAACACAGACCCAGGGTCTGAATCACTTGTCCCAAAACTGCAAGTTTACCCAAAAACAGCTCACAGGAGTGTGCTTGTCTTTAGCACTCAGATGCCCAACTCCCAATGGGGTCTAAACCCAGATAAATCCGTTTTACCCTGCATAAAGCTTATGCAGGGCAAACTCATAAGTTGTTCGCCCTCTATAACACTGATAGAGAGATATGCACAGCTGTTTGCTCCCCCAGGTATTAATACATACTCTGAGTAAATTACTAAATAAAAAGTGATTTTATTAAATACAGACAGTAGGATTTAAGTGGTTCAAAGTAGTAACAGACAGAACAAAGTAAGTCACAAGCAAAATAAAATAAAATGCGCAAATCTATGCCTAATCAAACTAAATACAGATAATCTCACCCTCAGAGATGCTTCAGTAAGTTTTTCTCAGACTGGACACCTTCCAGGCCTGGGCACAATTCTTTCCCCTGGTACAGCTTTTGTTCCAGCTTAGGTGTTAGCTAGGGGCTTCTCCATGATGGCTCCTCTCTCTCCTCTCTGTTCTCTTCCACCCCTTTATATATCTTTTGCATAAGGCAGGAACCCTTTGTCTCTCTGGGTTTCCACCCCCCCCTCACTGGAAAAGCACCAGGTTAAAGATGGATTCCAGTTCAGGTGACATGATCACATGTCACTGCAAGACTTCATTACTCACTTGCCAGCACACACATATACAGGGAGACTCACAGGTAAACAGCCATCTGCAGACAATGGAAGTCATCAAGATTCCAAACCATCATTAATGGCCCACACTTTACATAATTACAATAGGCCCTCAGAGTTACATTTTATATTTCTAGTTTTAGATACCAGAGTGGTACATTTATACAAATCAGATGATCATACTCAGTAGATTATGCACTTTGTAATGATACCTTACAAGAGACCTTTTGCACGAAGCATATCCCAGTTGCATTATATTCACTTATTGCCAAATTTTTATAAAACTATCCCAGTTATATTATATTCACTTATATTTTTATAAAACCATGTA
>NW_020705999.1:0-5060 GCF_002925995.2 Terrapene triunguis
CCAAAGCTAAGCTGGTAGATAAGCTTAGGAGTCCTCATGCAGGCCCCCACTCTTGTACCCTAAGGTTCAAAGTGGGGATACAGCCTTGACATGGTGGCACAGCGGTGGTGATCGTTTTAGACCCAAAAGCCAGTAAGAGATTTTTTTTTTCCTTCTAGCTGCTTGGAGAGCAGAGCTGAAGGTAGATGCATATCTTATCTCTCCTTGCCTGAAGGCAGAGGTGTTAAGTTTTTTTTAACGAGGTCCTTTGTTAAGAGAAGGGTTCAAAGTGAGCAAACTTTGAACTGGTAAAGGTAATTTACAGGCTGAATTGTTTTTTTTTCTTTTTACATCCTCGGGAGTAGCTTGTTAGAAAGTCTCTGTTAACTCAGCAGCAGCCAGAGCTAAGTACATCCCAGTTTCAGTCAACTGCAGAGGGTGTGACCCAGCACAGGAAAACAGGAAAATGACTACCAAAGAAGTAGCTAACAAAATAGAACTGGCCAGACTAGAAGCAGAAGAAAATGAGAGAAAACATCAGAGACTGCTTGAAATTAAAAAACTCGAGAAAGAAGCTGAAGAGGAGGCCCATAAAAGAGAAGAGAAAGCCAAACAGGAGGCCCATGAAAGAGAAGAGAAAGCCAAACAGGAGGCCCATGAAAGAGAGATGGAACTGGAAGCAGCAAGGACTAGGCAGGGTGCATCAGACCATCCTAACAACTCCTCTCCAGGTACCACTTCCCATCCCAGGAAATTCCCTACCTACAAGGCAGGCGATGATACTGAGGCCTTCTTAGAAAATTTTGAAAGGGCCTGCCTTGGATACAACATCCCTCTAACCCAGTACATGGTAGAGCTGAGACCGCAGCTCAGTGGACCCTTAGCAGAGGTGGCGGCTGAAATGCCTAAGGAACACATGAACAGTTATGAACTTTTTAAAAACAAGGCCAGAATCAGAATGGGGCTAACACCTGAGCATGCCCGTCGGCGGTTCAGAGCCCTAAGGTGGAAACCTGATGTGTCATTTACCCGACATGCCTACCACATTGGAAAAAATTGGGATGCCTGGATATCAGGAGCAAATGTTAAATCTACGGAAGAGTTGCCCTTCCTATTGCAAATGGAGCAGTTTTTAGAGTGTGTTCCTGAGGAAATAGAAAGGTACATCCTAGATGGGAAGCCCAAAACTGTAACCGAGGCGGGGGAGATTGGAGCCAAATGGGTGGAGGTGACAGAAAAGAAAAAAGCTAGTAGCAGTTGGAGCGAATATCAGAAGGGGCAAGCCGAAACAAAACCTTATCACCGGGGACAACCCAAGGCCCCACCCACATCCCAAGGGAAACCCCAGACGCCTTCTCACCCCACCCCACCAGTCTCCACCAACCAACATCGCCCCGGTGATACCTTAGCAGGGCGATGTTTTAAATGTAATGAACTGGGGCATATAAAGGCTCACTGCCCCAAGAACCCCAACCGATTACAGTTCATTACACCCCAATCACACCAAGGATCCCCAGACCCAGATGCCTCTCTCATACCCTCGGAGCGAAGGGAAACCTTGAGAGTGGGCGGAAAGAAGGTTATCGCTTGGAGGGATACTGGGGCACAAGTGTCAACTATCCACCAATCCCTAGTGGACCCCAAACTCATCAACCCGGAGGCTACAGTGACAATTCAACCCTTCGTGTCACAGTCTGTAACCTTGCCTACAGCCCAGTTGCATGTCCAGTACAAGGGCTGGGCAGGAATGTGGACTTTTGCAGTCTATGACAATTATCCCATCCCCATGCTGCTGGGGGAAGACTTGGCCAACCATGTGAAGCTAGCCAAGAGGGTGGGAATAGTCACCCGCAGCCAGGCTAAGCAAGCTTTCACCCCCATCCCTGTTCCTGAGCCGTCCACCAGAGCCCCGTCGGTGTTACCGGAGACCCAAACACAGGTGGTGGAACCGGATCCCCTGCCAACGACTGCAACAGCCGTAGTGGATCCAATCCCAGAGACCCAGCCAAAGCCAGTCCCAGAACCGGAACTGGCAACGCAACCAGCACCAGAACCATTGCCGGCACTGAGTCCAGCGCTTGCAAACCCGTCTACAACTCCAATGCCAGAGGGCACCAGCGAGCCTGAACTGGCGGAAGCAGCAGATAACCCTACCCAAGAGACTCAGCCAGAGCCTGAGATATCACATAGTGCACCAGCGGACAGCGGTTCACAGTCAATGGAAACAGCCCCAGCACCTGCATCGCTTCCAGAGGGACCAAGCCCCAGTCCACAGTCCAAGAAGGAACTGATGTCTCCAGCATCAAGGGAGCAGTTCCAGGCCGAGCAGGAAGCAGATGACAGCCTTCAGAAAGCTTGGGCGGTGGCACGGAGCACCCCACCGCCTCTCAGCTCTTCTAATCGATCCCGGTTTGTTGTAGAAAAAGGACTTTTATACAAGGAGACTCTTTCTGGTGGGCACCAGGAAGACTGGCATCCTCAAAGACAGTTGGTAGTTCCCACTAAGTATCGGGTAAAGCTCTTGAGCTTAGCCCATGATCATCCCAGTGGCCATTCTGGGGTGAACAGAACCAAAGACCGGTTGGGGAAGTCCTTCCACTGGGAGGGAATGGGCAAGGACGTTGCTAATTATGTCCGGTCTTGTGAGGTGTGCCAACGAGTGGGAAAGCCCCAAGACCAGGTTAAAGCCCCTCTCCAGCCACTACCCATAATTGAGGTCCCATTTCAGCGAGTAGCTGTGGATATTCTGGGTCCTTTCCCAAAGAAGACACCCAGAGGAAAGCAGTACGTACTGACTTTCATGGATTTTGCTACCCGATGGCCGGAAGCTGTACCCTTAAGCAACACCAAGACTAAAAGTGTGTGCCAGGCATTAGCAGACATTTTTGCCAGGGTAGGTTGGCCCTCCGACATCCTTACAGATTCGGGAACTAATTTCCTGGCAGGGAACATGAAAAACCTGTGGGAAGCTCATGGGGTGAATCACTTGGTTGCCACCCCTCATCACCATCAAACCAATGGTCTGGTGGAGAGGTTTAATGGAACTTTGGGGGCCATGATACGTAAATTCATAAATGAACACTCCAATGATTGGGACCTAGTGTTGCAGCAGTTGCTTTTTGCCTACAGGGCTGTACCACATCCCAGTTTAGGGTTTTCACCATTTGAACTTGTGTATGGCCGCGAGGTTAAGGGGCCATTACAGTTGGTGAAGCAGCAATGGGAGGGGTTTACGCCTTCTCCAGGAACTAACATTCTAGACTTTGTAAGCAACCTACAAAACACCCTCCGACACTCTTTAGCCCTTGCTAAAGAAAACCTAAAGGATGCTCAGGAAGAGCAAAAGGCCTGGTATGATAAACATTCCAGAGAACGGTCCTTCAAAGTAGGAGACCAAGTCATGGTCTTAAAGGCGCTCCAGGCCCATAAAATGGAAGCGTCGTGGGAAGGACCATTCACGGTCCAGGAGCGCCTAGGAGCTGTTAACTATCTCATAGCCTCCCCCACCTCCAACATAAAGCCTAAGGTATACCATGTTAATTCTCTTAAGCCCTTTTATTCCAGAGAATTAAACGTTTGCCAGTTTACAGCCCAGGAAACAGATGACGCGGAGTGGCCTGCAGGTGTCTACTACGAAGGAAAAAGGAATGGTGGCGTGGAAGAGGTGCACCTCTCCACGACCCTGGGACGTCTGCAGCGACAGCAGATCAAGGAGCTGTGCACAAGCTTTGCACCAATTTTCTCAGCCACTCCAGGACGGACCGAACGGGCATACCACTCCATTAACACAGGTAATGCTCACCCAATTAGAACCCCACCCTACCGGGAGTCACCTCATGCCCAAGCGGCTATACAAAGGGAGATCCAGGACATGCTACAGATGGGTATAATCCGCCCCTCTACCAGTGCATGGGCATCTCCAGTGGTTCTAGTTCCCAAACCAGATGGGGAAATACGCTTTTGCGTGGACTACCGTAAGCTAAATGCTGTAACTCGTCCAGACAACTATCCAATGCCACGCACAGATGAGCTATTGGAAAAATTGGGACATGCCCAATTCATCTCTACTTTAGACTTAACCAAAGGGTACTGGCAAGTACCACTAGATGAACCCGCTAAGGAAAGGTCAGCCTTCGTCACCCAGGCAGGGGTGTACGAATTCAATGTACTCCCTTTCGGGTTGCGAAATGCACCCGCCACCTTCCAAAGACTTGTAGATGGTCTCTTAGCGGGATTGGGAGAATCTGCAGTTGCCTACCTCGATGATGTGGCCATTTTTTCTGATTCATGGACAGAACACCTGGAGCACCTGGAAAAAGTCTTCGAGCGCATCCGACAGGCAGGACTAACTGTTAAGGCTAAAAAGTGTCAAATAGGCCAAAACAGAGTGACGTACCTGGGGCACCAGGTGGGTCAAGGAACTATAAATCCCCTACAGGCCAAAGTGGATGCTATCCAAAAGTGGCCGGTTCCAAAGTCAAAGAAACAGGTCCAATCCTTCTTAGGCTTGGCCGGATATTATAGGCGATTTGTACCACACTACAGCCAAATCGCCGCCCCGCTGACAGACCTAACCAGAAAGAAACAGCCAAATGCAGTTCAGTGGACTGATAAGTGTCAAAAGGCCTTTAACCAGCTTAAGGCAACACTCATGTCTGACCCTGTGCTAAGGGCCCCAGACTTTGACAAACCGTTCCTAGTAACCACAGATGCTTCCGAGCGAGGCGTGGGAGCAGTTTTAATGCAGGAAGGACCGGATCAAGAATTCCATCCTGTCGTGTTTCTCAGCAAAAAACTGTCTGAGAGGGAAAGTCACTGGTCAATCAGCGAAAAGGAATGCTACGCCATTGTGTACGCGCTGGAAAAGCTACGCCCATATGTTTGGGGACGGCGTTTCCAACTACAAACAGACCATGCTGCGCTACAGTGGCTTCATACCGCCAAGGGAAATAACAAAAAACTTCTTCGGTGGAGTTTAGCTCTCCAAGATTTTGATTTTGAAATACAACACATTTCGGGAGCTTCTAACAAAGTGGCTGATGCACTCTCCCGGGAAAGTTTCCCAGAGTTAACTGGTTAAC
>NW_020706000.1:0-8293 GCF_002925995.2 Terrapene triunguis
AGCTCATTTGTGTGTGCTTGTTTACCTGCTTTAACCTTGTAAATAACTCATTACTTTTTCTTAATTAATAAATCTTTAGTTAGTTTAATACATGATTGATTACAAGTGTCATCTTTGGTTTGGGATTGAAGGTGCAATTGACCGCGGGTAGGTGACTGGTCCTTTGGGACTGGGAGTAACCTGAATATTGTGGTGATTTTCGGTATAAGAGACCATCTAACACAAATGCAAGATTACCTGTGTGACAAGATGGACTGGAGAGCCCAAGGGGACTGTCTGTGACTCCAGTTAAGACTGTTATAGTGCTTGAGGAGTTAACACATGAAGGTTGGTTGGTGAAATCTAAGTGTGGCACTCAGAATCAGTTTGTGGTTTGCGCCCTGGTTTGTAACAGTCTGCCCTAAGATTGATATTCACGCTCTTGAGCAACTCCAGACAGAGGAGAAGCGCAAACAGTACACATCAATAGACTGAAAGCTTCCCATGAAAGAGAGATGGTAGTGAATATGATTTGTTGTGCTGATGAGGGAACAGTAAGGAAGAGACTCCTTTGGAGAGCATTAAGATTTGGGAGGGGTTGAGTCCCACCCAAAGGCAGGAGATGCTGGCCCTTTTGAAACACCACAGCAGGTATTTTTGAAGAGAGGCAAGCCAGAGACCAATGGAAGCTCACACATTGCAACTCATAGTACTGGAGTGGCAAAAGGAGCTTCCACAGCCAGGGCATACACCCCCCACCCCACCCCACCCCACCCCCACACACAATGAAATGTGTATGAATGGGATATAAAATGCTACCATTCTGACTAGATAAAGTTTTCTACCTCCTTTGCACAGGTATCTGACTACCCAAGATGCAACACAGCAGAGAAAATTTCACAACTGTAGCAAAACAGGCAAATGCTGCTCAGAATTCTGCTGTCATTTACCTTGCTGTAAATATGAAGTAACTCCACTTAAGTAAATGGAGTTACTACAGAGTCACACTGGCATATGAGCAAACTGTGAGTGTTACATAGCTTTTTAATCACTACCAGACTGTCTGAATGACGTGACAGGAATTCAGAATTTTTAGGCTTGGTAAAGAACAGAAGTTTATTGTGTCTAAGTGCAATTTATTTCACAATTTTTACATTTACACATTGATATATGTTTTTTCATGCTAGCACAGAACAAAATATGTCTTCTATCCGTTGCTTTCTCCAGTTGTGCTTGCTGTACATTCTACTTCCAGTTTTATATTTCTACAGGTACACAAATAGTTGGGAAAACCCAGGGAAACCGTTGTGAGAATAAAATATTGTATACCAGGGTAAACTGATTTTTTTAAACCAACATGATGCAGTTGTAATTACAAAATTAGGACGATTGTGGGCCTGATTCTCATTTCCATTAACTGCATCGGAGATCCTTCTGATGCATACTGATGTAAATGAGATCAGAATGTGACACACTGTCTTTCCTGGAGTTCACAAGACCTCATTAATTTGGGATCTGATTAATTTTGGCCTCATAGGACCTAAATTAACAAGGCTTCATTCTAAGAGTAATCTGTCTGCCTCTGCTAAATATACTGGAGCTATTCCCTTTGTGAGCTATTAATGTTCTCATGGTTTGCCAACTCATGGCATTTTCATTTGGATGGTATTAAACAAAACACAGAGGCTTAATACCTATCACAGCATCCCCAGTGAAACCTGATGCCCACCCTCTGTTACACTGATGCACCTTTTGGCATTCACAATCAATATTTGTATTAATTTGTCAGCATGAGGATATCAAATTCACTTGATATATATCTCACTTTTAATGTGATTCTATGTGACGGGATTTGTTCTAAGTCTTACCTGTGCTAATCATAACTCCTTAGAATCGTTTTGAAAATCCAGTTTACAGTATTTTATGTGATTTTTTTGGTTTGTTTGTTCCTTTTTTCACATATCATCCAACTTCGAAAATCACATTAGAAAGATCAAGTTTTGGAAATGAGAGTGTTCAAACTACATGATAGTATCCCTTAAACTTATTTATTCTGTGGGGTTTGGGGACTTGAAAGGTAAGACTGGCTCAATATTTAAACACACATGCAAGTATGCATTAAGAAATCTGATAGAAAAATTGTTGTTATTTAACACAATAAGGTCAGATCCCAGCTGGTGTGAATCCACACAGTTCCATTGACTTCAATGCAGCTATGCCGATTTACATCAGCCAAAGATGATGGTCACCCATTCCACATGTATGGGGCCCAGGCTTTAAAAAGCATTCAGGCTCCCACTCTCTGGTAAGACAAAGGCAGCTGGGAGACTGGGGGAGTTTCCCAGCAGAAGAAGGCAAGGAAGTTGGGATGTGTATTGTTTTCTTTTCCTTTCCTTTCCTTACCTTGCAGATACTCCACAAGGAAGAACCTGCAATGGGAGAAAAATGGTGTGTTGCCAGCACCACTGCTAGCTCTTCCACTACCTACACCTGTGGGGCCCTTAGGCAGACAGGGGCATCCTGACCCTGGAGGCTGAGAATAAGGCCTGTCTCTCCTTAGCCAGAAGTGGCGAAAGCTTCCTAAAAGCATGTGGGGGGCCACCGGCACCAGAACTGTGGTTCCCCCCACACTGCCCATTCCCCCCAACCCCTGCCCCCTGCACCACCTCTTTCTCCAAGCCCCCACCTTGGTGCCATCCCTTCTCCCTGAGCCCCCGCCCCCATGCCACCCTTTCTCCCGAGGCCCCATTCCCATGCCTCCTCTTCCCCCCCAAGACCCCGCCCCCCGCTTGCTCCCCTTTGCCCCTCCCCCCATCACTCACCCTTAGGGCCCGTAAAAAGGGGGGGCACGAAAGCCAGATATGGGATACCACCTGGTGCAAGTGTCATCTGTTGGTGGAGTTGCTCAAGAAGCAGGGTTGAGAGCTGCAGGAAGAGGTGGCTTATCTGCGTAATCTGGAAGCACAAAGACTTCATCAACAGGACACATGAGGAATCATCTGGGCTGGAGAATGCTAGTTGACTACAGATGACACAGCAGCATCCCCCACCCAGGTCCCCTGTCCATGCAGGGCCGGCTCCAGGCACCACCTTACCAAGCAGGTGCTTGGGGTGGCCACTTCTGAGAGGGGCGGCACGTCCAGCTGTTCGGCGGCAATTCGGCGGACGGTCCCTCACTGCTGCTTGGAGCGAAGGACCTCCCGCCGAATTGTCGCCGCAGATCGCGATCCCGATCACGGCTTTTTTTGTTTTTTGGTGTTTTTTTGTTTTTGTTTGGCTGCTTGGGGTGGCCAAAACCCTGGAGCCGGCCCTGTGTCCATGGCAGTAAAGAACCAGTATGTTGTACTGGCCACAGAAGTAGACCTCAGTGGCCGAGGAGGAGCAGCCTGCCCCAAAAGCTGATAGGCTCCCAGCCACCACACCCAAGAGGAGGACTCATTGGGTGCTAATAGTCAGGGATTCCCTTATGAGGGAAACAGCAGCATCCATCTGCCGAACTCACATGATATCCTGGAGGGTATGCTGCTTGCCTGGAGCCCACATCCAAGGTATTACAGAAAGGTTACTGAGGCTGAACCACTACCCCATACTATTCATCCACGTGGGCAGTAATGATATTGCCTACTATGATCCTGAGCAGATCAGCATCAACTACAGGGAGTGAGGATGAAGGAGTTGGTTGTCCATCCTCCCGGTTGAAGGTAATGGCCCAGGCAGGGACATACACATCCTGGAGATGAATGCATGGCTGCACAGATGGTGCCAACTTGAGGGCTTGGTCTTTCTTGAACATGGATGCTGTTCTGGGAAGAAGGTCTGATGGGGTTCCACCTAACTGAGAGGGGAGGAGAATCTTAGCACACTGACTAACCAATCTATAGGAGCAACAGGAGGGAAATCAATGGGAGAATCTGCTCAACATCTTAGATGTCTATACACAAATGCAAGGAATGTGGGAAATAAACAGGAAAAACTGGCAGTATTAGCATGTAAGCTAAATTATGACTTAATTAGCATCAGAGAAACTTGGTGGGATAAATCTCATGACTGAATATTGGTACAGCTTGTTCAAGAAGGACAGGCAGGGGAAAAAAGAGAGGAGATGTTGCATTATACATCAAGAATATATACTTGTTCTGAGGTCCAGCAGGAGGTGAGAGACAGACTAGTTGAAAGTCTCTGGGTAAAGATAAAAGGGGAAAAAATAGGAGTGACATCATGGTAGAGGTCTACTCTAGACCAGCAAATCAGAAAGAGGGGGTGGATGAGGCATTTCTAGAACAGGTAACAGAAATATCCAAATCACAAAACCTGGTAGTAATGGCAGACTTTACCCACATATCTGTTAGAAAAGTAATATGGCAAACCACAAATTTTCCAATAAGTTTTTGGAAAGTATTGGAGAAAACTTTTTTGTTTCAGAAAGTGGAGGAAGTAGCCAGGAGACAGCTATTTTAAACTTCATTCTGAGCAACAGGAAGAATTGGCTGCTAATCTGAAAGTGGAAGGCAATTTGGGTAAAAGTGATCATGACATAATAGATTTCATGATTCTTAGGAAAGGAAGGAGTGAGAGCAGCAGAATAAGGACAATGACTTCAAAACAACAGACTTCAACAAACTGGTGCGTAAATGTTCATATGAAGAAAATCTAATGGATGAAGTAGTTCAGGAGAGCTGGCAGTTCTTCAAGGAGAAAATATTAATTGCACAACTAACAAACTATCTCAGTGTGATTGAAGGTTAGGAAGAATATGGCTCCATCACAAGCTCTTTAATGACCTGAACATCTAAAAGGAATCCTACAAAAAGTAAAAACATGGATGAATTGCAAAGGAGGAATGTAAAAGAATAAAACAAACCTGTAGAGGCAAAATCAGAAAGGCTAAGGAACAAAATGAGTTACATCTAGCAAGAGACATAAAAGGCAATAGGAAGACATTCTTTAAATACATTATAAGCAAGAGAAAGATGAAAGAAAGTGTAGGGAAGGGGAGCTAATAACTTATGACATCAAGGAGGCTCAGGTGTTTAATGCCTATTTTGCTTCATTCTTCACTAAAAAGGATAATGGGGACCAGATAGTCAACATAATTAATATTCACAGCAAGGGGGAAGGAACACAAGCCAAAACAGAGAAAGACCTTGTTAAAGAATATTTAGATAATTTAGATGTATTCAAGTCAGCAGACCCTATTGTAATTCATCCTAGGGTACTTAAGAAACTAGCTGAAGCAATCTTGGAATTATTAGCAATTATTGTTGAGAACTCATGGAGGATGGGTGAAGTCCTAGAGGATTGGAGAAAGGCAAACATAATACCTATGTTTAACAAGGGAAACAAAGAGGTCCCCAGGAATTATAAATAAGGCTAAGTTTTTGTCACAAATATGTTTAGTAAAAGTCAGGGACAGGTCGCAGGCAATACACAAAATTTCACGGAAGCCTGGGACCTAGGGTGACCAGATGACAAAGATGAAATATCGGGATGCGGGGGGGGGGGGGGGGGGGGGAGGGGAAAAAAAAGCCGGTGCGCCCCCCCCCCCACCGCCGCCAGCCCCGTCTCCACCCAACTCTCAGCTCCAACCCCCAATATACCCCCAGCTCCCCCATCCCCTCGCTCCCAGGCCCAGCCTGGGCTCCGAGCTGTGCAGCCGAGCCACGCTCCAGGCACTGCCTTCAGCTCCCAGCCCAGCCGCTCCCGGGCTCCGTCGCCCCGGCCCCTCAGAGTCGGGGCAGGGGGGGTGAGAGCCCCTCTGGGCTCCGCCTGTGCGCTGGAGCGGAGGGCAAAATTGCTTGTTTGTCCCGTGTCCCAACCGAACATCGGTCGGGACGCGGGACAAACAAGCAAATATCGGGACAGTCCCGATAAAATCGGGACGTCTGGTCACCCTACTGGGACCTGTCCCTGAATTTCACTAAATATATCCCTGAAAAAACTGGGAGGTGGGTTCAGCACCCACTGCTCCTGGGGCTCCCGCATCCCCCACCATTGTGGTCAGGGTCCTCCTGCCCACAGGGTTGGGCTGCTGCAGGGTCCCCTTGCCCCCATGGCAGCTGGCCCTCATGGGAGTCCCCCACCCGCTCACCATGGCTGGGCAGCTGTGAGGGGTCCCCTCCCTACCCGCTGCAGCTGGGCAGCTTCGCAGGGTCCCTCACTGCCTGCCATGCCTGGGCAGCTGCGGGGAGTCACAACTATCCGCCATGTCTGGGCAGCTGCGGGGGGTCCCCACTGCTCCCGGCTGGACGGCTAAAGGGTTCCCCCACCAGTGTGGGGGCTGGGAGCTGCGGAGAGTGGGGGAAGGGAGCTGGCTGAGAGGTCCAGCCCGGGGGAAGAAAATGTCACGGAAGTCAGTGGAAGTCATGGATTCCGTGACTTTTGTGACCTCTGTGACATAACCAGTCAGTCTAACTTTTATACCTGGAAAGATACTGGAACAAGTTATTAAACAATCAATTTGTAAGCACCTAGAGAATAATAAGTTATTAGGAACAGTCAGCATGGATTAGTCAGGAATAAATTATGCCAACCCAATCTAATTTCCTTCCTTCACAGTGTTCCTGGGCTACTGGATGGGGGGAAGCAGTAGACAGGATATATCTTGATTTTAGTAAGGCTTTTGACAGAGTCTCACATGACATTCTCGTAAGCAAACTGGGGAAATGTGGTCTAGATAAGTTACTATAAGATATGTGCACAATTGGTTGAAAGACCGTAGTCAAAGAGTAGTAATCAATGGTTTGATGTCAAACTGAGAGGATGTACCTAGTGGAGTCTCACAAGGATCTGTTCTGGATCTGGTACTATTCAATATTTTCATTAATTACTTGAATAATTAACTTTGCAGATAACACCTAGCTGGGAGGAGCTGCAAGTACTTTGCAGGACAGGATTAGAATTTAAAAGGACCTTGACAAATTGGAGAATTGATCTGAATTCAACAAGATGAAATTCAATAAAGACAAGTGCAAAGTGCTTCACTTAAAAGGAAAAATCAAATGCCCAACTCCAAAATAGGGGATAATTTGTTAAGTGGTAGTACTGCTGAAAAGGATCTGGGTATATAGTGGATCGTAAACTGAATACGAGTCAACGATGTGATGCAGTTGAAAAAAAAGCTAACATCAGTCTGTGTGAATTAACAAGAGTGTTGTATATAAAACACGGGCGGTAATTGTCCCGCTCTACTAGTTACTGTTGTGGCCTCAGCTGGAGTCCTGTTTCCAATGCTGAGCACCGCACTTTAGGAAAGATATGGACAAATTGGAGAGAGTCCAGAGCAGAACAACAAAAACGAAACAGGGTTTACAGAACCTGACCTATAAGGAAAGATCTTTTTCAATTATAATCACTACAGTTGCAAAATAAGAATACAAATATGTAAATCTTCTAGCTCTAGTTTAATTCATTAAAACTAAATTAAATGAAGCCTTCATTTCTTTTGCATTTAGTTATAGCTACAGTACCTGCAACAAGAAAATCAGATTTAATTCCACAAATCACACTGGATAATCTGAGGATAAGCACAGTAATAAAGGAAATGATACACAGTGGGAACTTAGTTCCCTATACTGAATTAGCTATTAGCTATAAAATGCTAATGAATACACACATTTCATTAGGACTCGAACGCTGATTCCCAACAATGGTGCCATTGAATTATACAACAAAAACAGCAGCGTTATCAGAAAGGACATATGGTGGACATGAAATCCCCAAGAAAGTTTGCCTCATTAGCAATATGTTGTTTCTATGGAAACACAATCATAACATTTAAAAAAAAGTAAAGGGAGTTGTAGTATGAAATGCTGGCTATTCTACTATTTCCTAGTACTGTATGAAGGTAAATATAAATAAAGCAGCAAGGGTGTTACAGGTCAATGAGTCATGCCAGGTTTTTTGTTTGAATTGCATTTTTCCATTTTAAATTGGGTAAATTTAGGGTATAGTTTTGTGCATTTTCCATCAGGCCGATTGTACCTTTGTTTTGTTTCACTAGTTGTGCCTATAGTTCTGTGCACGACTACATGTTTTTCTGTCACTCATGTTTCAGCCTGAAACTGAAAAACATACCTTACACTCAAAGCTTTTTAACTTCAAAAGTAAATTCTGATTCTGAATCAAATCATGTGTACATATCATCAATTATCGCTGCCTGCAAAAAAAAAACCCAATTACTAATTACTAAAAATATCAAGAGGGTGAGAGATACAGTCTTATGTGAGTGCTTTATCTTACATACTTGTGGGTAAGTTAGCTATATTCCAGCACACTCACTGAATGCCACATTTCTGCAAATTATGTGTCGCTGTAC
>NW_020706001.1:0-1482 GCF_002925995.2 Terrapene triunguis
GCACACTCACTGAATGCCACATTTCTGCAAATTATGTGTCGCTGTACCGCTACACCCTTTTGATTCCTCATTAACACCATACAGATAGCTTAGGTCTGATGTACAGTAAAGAAATTCACACCTGTGAAACTATATCAGTATAGTTATACCAGTGCAAAACCATAATGTAGACATGCATCACTGGTGCAAAGTGAAGCTTACACTGCTATAGCTTACTTTGATACATTGGTGCATCCCAAACTACATTGATTGTTGCATACATGCAAATTTCCTTAATGTAGACCAGGCCTTACACAGTTTTTAAGCCACCATTAATTAGTTCCAGACCCTAGCACGGCAATTATATTGGCTTGAAATTGGCCCTGTGTCTTCATGTTGTCAGAGCTATCCTATAAGAACTAGACTGATTTCCATCCAGAGCCTGAATAAAGCTCTTCCTGATCAGCTAGACCTATGTACGAATGAAAGTACAATGCTATCTGTGGTTGGCAGGGGTGAAAGTAAGTTAAAGGACTTATCGGTATGCCAGACTCCTGCGCAGAGGCATGGCCTCAATCAGAAGAGGCGGGGCCTTTAAATCAAGATTTAAAAGCCCCGGGGCTCCAGCTGCGGCTGGGAGCCCCGAGGCCTTTAAATCACCCCCGGAGCTACCAGCCCCTTTAAATCACCACTGGAGCCCTGCTGCCGCTACCCCAGGGGGGCTTGGGAGGTGATTTAAAGGGCCCTGCGCTCCGGCCACTGCAGGGAGCCCCGGGCCCTTTAAATCACCAGCCTGGGGGAAGCTGGTCTGGGCAGGCATGGCGTACCGGCTCACTTTCACCTCTGGCGGTTGGTACAACTTCCTATGCTACTCTCATGCCTTAATGAAGCCCACTTTGTAACAGTAACTATACTCTGTAGTTAATACTCCATTCTGTCTTTGTTCTATAGTGTTACAGTTTACCAGTTTTTAGAGCCCAATCCAATTCTATTCAGCAGAAGTAGGATTGGGCACTTAAATCACAAGCTCTTTGGGCCGGGGGGGGGAGGGCACGGCCCAGGTGTCGGGCGGCAGGGATGGCTGCAGTAGGGGAGGCACAGCCTCCCCTAGCCTGTTATACCTGCCACCCATGCAAATCAGTAGATTTCCTCTTCCTCACTCTGTGCTTGAGGAGTGGCAACCTTCACACAGTCTTCCCTGTTATGTACTCCAGCAAGACCAATAACATCAACACGGTGACAGACCGGCAATTGACCGCCTCGTGGTCTAAAAGCAGCTCAAACAACAATCATTGCTCTATGCCTGTCAGTGCAAACTTTACTCATATGAGTAGTCCTCTTGCCATATGAGCTTGGCATGATCTATGGTCTTTTTTTCCACATTTCTGAGGGATTTCTTACTTTCAAAAAGAAAAGGGAAAAAAATCTTTACATCTTCTCTCTATTTGCTAACAAACAAACGCCCACCTCTAAAAACACAGGTCGAATGGACAACAATACAGA
>NW_020706002.1:0-1327 GCF_002925995.2 Terrapene triunguis
GCACACTCACTGAATGCCACATTTCTGCAAATTATGTGTCGCTGTACTGCTACACCCTTTTGATTCCTCATTAACACCATACAAATAGCTTAGGTCTGATGTACAGTAAAGAAATTCACACCTGTGAAACTATATCAGTATAGATATACTAGTGCAAAACCATAATGTAGACATGCATCACTGGTGCAAAGTGAAGCTTACACTGCTATAGTTACTTTGATACACTGGTGCATCCCAAACTACACTGATTGTTGCATACATGCAAATTTCCTTAATGTAGACCAGGCCTTACACAGTTTTTAAGCCACCATTAATTAGTTCCAGACCCTAGCACGGCAATTATATTGGCTTGAAATTGGCCCTGTGTCTTCATGTTGTCATAGCTATCCTATAAGAACTAGACTGATTTCCATCCAGAGCCTGAATAAAGCTCTTCCTGATCAGCTAGACCTGTGTACGAATGAAAGTACAATGCTATCTGTGGTTGGTAGGGGTGAAAGTAAGTTAAAGGACTTATCAGTATGCCAGACTCCTGAGCAGAGGCATGGCCTCAACCAGAAGAGGCGGGGCCTTTAAATCAAGATTTAAAAGCCCTGGGGCTCCAGCTGAGGCTGGGAGCCCCGAGGCCTTTAAATCACCCCCGGAGCTACCAGCCCCTTTAAATCACCGCTGGAGCCCTGCCGCCGCTACCCCAGGGGGGCTCGGGAGGTGATTTAAAGGGCCCTGCGCTCCGGCCACTGCAAGGAGCCCCGGGCCCTTTAAATCACCAGCCTGGGGAAGCTGGTCTGGGCAGGCATGGCGTACCGGCTCACTTTCACCTCTGGCGGTTGGTACAACTTCCTATGCTACTCTCATGCCTTAATGAAGCCCACTTTGTAACAGTAACGATACTCTGTAGTTAATACTCCATTCTGTCTTTATTCTATAGTGTTACAGTTTACCTGTTTTTAGAGCCCAATCCAATTCTATTCAGCAGAAGTAGGATTGGGCACTTAAATCACAAGCTCTTTGGACGGGGGGGGAGGGCACGGCCCAGGTGTCGGGCGGCAGGGACGGCTACAGTAGGGGAGGCACAGCCTCCCCTAGCCTATTATACCTGCCACCCATTCAAATCAGTAGATTTCCTCTTCCTCACTCTGTGCTTGAGGAGTGGCAACCTTCACACAGTCTTCCCTGTTACGTACTCCAGCAAGACCAATAACATCAACACGGTGACAGACTGGCAATTGACCGCCTCGTGGTCTAAAAGCAGCTCAAACAACAATCATTGCTCTGTGCCTGTGTCATAACTATGAAGGGAAGGGTAACAGCTCTCTGTGTACAGAGA
>NW_020706003.1:0-7617 GCF_002925995.2 Terrapene triunguis
GGGGGGGGGGCATGGATCAGAGATCACATCACACTCTCCGTCAGTACCCGGCCCGAGGAAGCTAATGATCCAACCAGCGGACCAAATTCGGTGATGAATCCTGGTCACGTGCCACCTGAGGCACATTGCACATATGCTAAGAAGAAGGTGGAATATGTATCTCATGGAGGTATAGTAGTAGCTCCATAGGTAAGTTTGCATTAGATTTTCCATTGTAAATTTTTTCCTTACAAAAATGCATTTTATCTCATAATCTAATGCCCAAAGTCAAAAGAAAGGCTTCCAAGGCCTGGTCTACACTAGGCTTTTATGTCGAATTTAGCGCCGTTATATCGAATTAACCCTGCACCCGTCCACACCAGGAAGCCATTTAGTTCGACATAGAGCTCTCTTTAAATCGATTTCTGTAATCCTCCCCAACGAGAGGAGTAGCGCTAAATTCGAAATGGCCATATCGAATTAGGCTAGGTGTGGATGGAAATCGACGCTAATAGCTCCGGGAGCTATCCCACAGTGCACCACTCTGTTGACGCTCTGGACAGCAGTCCGAGCTCGGATGCTCTGACCAGCCACACCCCGGGAAAATTTGAATTCCTTTTCCTGTCTGGGCAGTTTGAAGCGCAGTTTCTGTTTGGACACCGTGGCGAGCTCAGCAGCAGTGGCAACGATGCAGAGCTCTCCAGCAGAGATGGCCGTGCAATCCAATAGAAAGAGGGCCCCAGCATGGACGGATCGGGAAGTCTTGGATCTCATCGCTGTGTGGGGAGATGAGTCCGTGCTTTCCGAGCTGCGCTCCAAAAGACGGAATGCAAAGACCTATGAGAAGATCTCTAAAGCCATGGCAGAGAGAGGCTACAGCCGGGATGCAACGCAGTGCCGCGTGAAAATCAAGGAGCTGAGACAAGGCTACCAGAAGACCAAAGAGGCAAACGGACGCTCTGGATCCCAGCCCCACACATCCCGTTTCTACGAGGCACTGCATTCCATCCTACCGCCACCACTACCCCACCCCTGACCGTGGACTCTGAGGATGGGATATTGTCCGCGGCTGGTTCTTCCGACATGTTAGCGGACGGGGAAGATGAAGAAGGAGATGAGGAGGACGAGGCAGTCGACAGCGCTGGCACCGCTGATTTCCCCGACAGCCAGGAGCTCTTCATCACCCTGACAGAGATCCCCTACCAACCGTCCCCCGCCGTTACCCCAGACACAGATTCAGGGGAAGAATCAAGCAGTAAGTGTTTTAAATATCTAAACATTTATTTACAACATAACTAGCATATTTAAAATATTAACAGTAGCTAAAGTGCTTTAAAACATGTAAACATTTATTTACAACAAAACAGGAAGATTTAAAATATTAACAGTGGGTAAAGTGCTTCAAAACATGTAAACAGGAAAGTCAAACAAAAGGGGAATCTGTGCAAAGTGTATCATGATTAGTCTGTCTTTGGGCGCCTCAATATGTTGTCCGAACCATTTTCAAAAAATTTCACAATGTCCGCTTCATGATTATAGTACCCAAAACCCTGCAGTCATTTGTCCCTCCAAGGGCACCTAAGCCAAGAACTGGTCAATGTAACCGGGGATAGAGGCGAGATCCTCCGGGGAGAACTCCTCATACGCCTCCTGCAGGTGTTTTTCCAGCCTCATGAGCAGGTTCCTGGGCAGGGAGAGCTTATTAGGCCCCCCGTGGTAGGACACGTTTCCCTGCCACAATGCCAGCAGGTACTCCGGGATCATGGCCTTGCAGAGCATTGCAGCAAATGGCTCCGGTTTCTGCAGGCTGTCCCGGAGCATCTTCTCCTTCTGGCTCTCCGAGACCTTCAGGAGGGTGATGTCTGGCATGACTCCCTGCTGTGAATTAGGTAGGGGAAAGTTAGTATTGGGACTGCTTGCCCGTCCCTTTACAGAACTGCAACCGCCGGTTTACAGCCACGCGGTTTACAGCCGCGAAGGGGTGGGACAGGGCCAGAGTTCATGCTTGCAGGATTGCTGCCAGCAGAGACTCGCATTGCTTTCTATGTGAAAGGAGGCCAGTGCCACTCTTAAAGTTTTAAGCGGCCACAAGTCTACGGCTTACCATGTTTGCCAGCTAGACAAAGTCCGGTGTCCAGCCCTGCTCCTCAGCTCGCCACAGCAAGACCGCAGGCACTGTAGGCGAGGGCCGAAAATTCGACCTTGTCCTCAGTGCGCGTGTGATAGGTGCTCTGCATGGTCTTGTTCACAGAGAAAGACTATGTTCTCTGTTCACAGATACATTGCTCTGTCTCAGGAATTCACTCCCTTTTTCCAATTCCCACAGCCACATCTGCCCAGAGGCTAGCGCACATTAGGAGGAGGAAGAAGAGGACACGGGAAGACATGTTTGCTGAACTAATGGCATGCTCCCGAGCACAGGCAGCCCAGCAGACACAGTGGAGGGAGAACTTGTCCCAAATGCACCGGGCAAACATTGAACGGGAGGAGAGGTGGCGACAGGAGGACAGGCAGGCTACTCAAACGCTGCTTGGACTAATGAGGGAGCAAACGGACACGCTCCGCCGCCTTGTGGATGTTCTGCAGGACCGGAGGCAGGAGGAGAGAGCCCCGCTGCAGTCTCTCTGTAACTGCCCTGCCCCGCCACCAAGTCCCATACCCCCCTCACCCAAAGTCCAAACACGGAGGGGTGGAAGGGGCCGTGAAAAATTTCACTCCACCCCTGCGGACTGCTCTACCACTAGAAGGCTCTCATTCCCCAAAATTTGAAAAGTCCTTTCCTACCCGCCTCACACAAGACCCCGTCCAAGTTTCACGCCCCCGTTCCATGTGCGGTTGTTAATAAAGAATACGTTTCTGTTCATTTCTGTTTCCATCCTCTTCTTTTGGAGGGGAGTCTGTCTGAAGGGGGGGGAAGGGGCTTGGTCATTGGACAGGACAGTCACCTTTAGCAGGGGGCAGGTGCAGCAGCAGGGCACATATACAGTGCAGTGACTAGTTATCCTGGTCAGTCTGGGAGGTGGTTTTCATGTTTTGTGTGGTGGGGGGGGTGGTGTTGCTCTGTGACTTGGTGGCGGGGGAGGGCAGTTACAGATCTTATGCAGCGGTCCTTACCCTGCATCACAGAGCCGCGCAGCAGGGGATCTGTAACCCTCCTCCCCCTGCAAGACAGTCACATAGCCGACACATACACGCAGTCCCGGCCAGGAGGGCTGGCAGGCTCCGTTGAAACAACCAGTCCACCACCGCGGAGCCTGTCATTCCTGGAGTTTAGAAGCATCATTTGCATCACAACCCTAAACCCGCCCCCCGCCACAGTCTGCGTCCCAGGTTTAAAACATTCCCGCGAAAACAGTAAGAAAGACAACGGTGTCCATTAACAAAACAGAACAGATTTTATTTTTTGGGAAGGGGGTGAAGGGGGTATGTAATTGGAGAGGATAGTCGACGGCAACTGGGTAAAGAAACGGGGGCAAGTTCTGCTTCTGTGTCCACAAACTTAAAAGTCACTGGGTACCCTGCTCAGCCTTGAAACTGGCTTTCAAAGCCTCCCGGATGCACAGCGCGTCCCGCTGGGCTCTTCTAATCGCCCGGCTGTCTGGCTGGGCGTAATCAGCAGCCAGGCTATTTGCCTCAACCTCCCACCCCGCCATAAAGGTCTCCCCCTTGCTCTCACACAGATTGTGGAGCACACAGCAAGCTGCAATAACGATGGGGATATTGGTTTCACTGAGATCACAGCGAGTGAGTAAGCTTCTCCATCTCCCTTTGAGACGGCCAAAAGCACACTCCACCACCATTCTGCACTTGCTCAGCCGGTAGTTGAACAGTTCTTTTTCTGTGTCCAGGGCGCCAGTATAGGGCTTCATGAGCCAGGGCATTAGCGGGTAGGCTGGGTCCCCGAGGATCACTGTAGGCATCTCCACATCCCCAACAGTTATCTTGTGGTCCGGGAAGTAAATACCTTCCTGCAGCCGTCTAAACAGACCAGAGTTCCTGAACACGCGAGCGTCATGAACCTTGCCCGGCCATCCGACGTAGATGTTTGTAAACCGTCCCCGATGGTCCACCAGTGCTTGCAGCACCATTGAAAAGTAGCCCTTTCTATTGATGTACTGGCTGGCCTGGTGGCCCGGTCCCAGGATAGGGATGTGAGTCCCATCTATAGCCCCACCGCAGTTTGGGAATCCCATCGCAGCGAAGCCATCTATGATGGCCTGCGCGTTTCCCAGGGTCACTACCTTTGACAGCAGTACCTTGACGATTGCCTTGGCTACTTGCATGACAACAACCCCCACGGTAGATTTGCCCACGCCAAAGTGGTTCGCGACTGACCGGTAGCTGTCCGGCGTTGCAAGCTTCCAGAGGGCTATGGCCACTCGCTTCTGGACAGTCAGGGCTGCTCGCATGCGGGTGTCCTTGCGCTTCAGGGCAGGGGACAGCAACTCACAAAGTTCCAGGAAAGTCCCCTTCCGCATGCGAAAGTTTCGCAGCCACTGGGATTCATCCCAGACCTGAAGCACTATGCGGTCCCACCAGTCCGTGCTTGTTTCCCGGGCCCAGAATCGCCGTTCAACAAAATCCACATGCCCCATTGCCACCGTGATGTCCTGGGCGCTGGGGCTCGTGGTTTCTGACAGCTCTGTGCTACTCTCCGACTTCAGGCCCTCACGGCGGTGCCGTAGCCTCCTCGCCTGATTTCTCTGCATCTGCCTCAGGGAAAGGTGTATGATAAGCTGCGAGGTGTTGAGAACGGCCACAACTGCAGCGATGGTCGCAGCGGGATCCATGATCGCAGTGCTGTGGCGTCCGCGCTGTCACTGATCAAAAAGTGCGCGAACTGATTTCCCGCCGGCGCTTTCAGGGAGGGAGGCAGGGCGGTAGTGACTGACGGATGACGACAGTTATCCGACAGTTACCCAAAAGCACCCTCGCCACATTTTTTTACCCAGAAGGCATTGGGGGCTCGACCCAGAATTCCAATGGGCAGCGGGGACTGCGGGAACTGTGGGATAGCTGCTCACAGTGCACTGCTTCCAATGTCGACGCTTTCCCTGGTAGTGTGGACTGACAAAGTCGAATTACTGTCCTTAGTGTAGACACACACGTTCGACTTTCTAATATCGATTGCACATATTCGATTTAACTAAAATCGAACTACTCTCGTAGTGTAGACATACCCCAAGGGTTGGATCAAGCCCTTATTCACTCGGATTGGCACATGTATATCTTCTATCTATATGCCCTGTTACTAGAAATAGGTCTAATTTTTAAACTAGTCTTCAGGAACATAAGTAGTATTTGAAAGTCATATGTATAGTACCTATAAACATAACACCAGACTCAACAGTAAAAACAATTTAAAGTACAATCAAAATAGTATTTAAGATGCCATATACATCAGCTGGCAACCTGTAATTTTACATTTATTTTCTACTTTTTTTCCCCTCTTAAATTTAGCATGGGGAAAAAGGAATATTTGATTGCAAGAAAACACTGTTGTATAGCCACGTCATGCTGAAATCAGCTCAATTCATAATTAAATTTCTATCATGCATGAGGAGTACAGTTTGCTAAAAATAACTTATTAACCTCTCAGATACCAAGATTTGTTACATTACAAATTAATGAATATAGTGTAGAACAAGGGCAGCCTGTACAAAATCAAATCTTTTTTTGTATAACCTTCTCAAACAGTATGCTAAATTAACATGAATGGAATCTTGTATCATAGAACACTGTATCATCATATACTATACACCCACCTACACACACTAAAGCTTTGCATGAAGAGGATCTTTTAGTGTTTAATTTGATGTTTAGTTGTTCATTGGCAAGAATGGGGGAACATGACCAGAGCTCCAGCGTTGCTTTTTTAGGTGAAGTTTGTGAGCCCAATTTAAAAAAGAGCACACAAATGCAATTGGATACCATGCTTGTGTAAACTGAGCACTTGCATGTGCAAATAGCCAATAAGTTAGGAGGCTAACTTCGCAACTGAATATATACTGTGAATACAAACAGAGTAATTATGCATGCAACTGTGATTAAAATACACACATTGTTACATAGATATTTTTGAATGTCAGGCCTTATTGGTGAGTTCATCCCTGTGCAGAGAGCCAGCGCAAGTAAGGCCTAAACACAATTGAAATCCCACTGAAACCCTCAATAGAGGGGTCACTTTCACTCTGTCAGAACATACGTCTTTCATACACAAAATAGAAACATGGTACATGCTCAGATGCATTATAAGATTTGTCAGAATAAGAGAAGATCCTTTTTAAAATCATTGCCCAGTCATAAAAAAATCTGTATTCTAGTTTCCTGAATCTTTCTCTTCAGCAGGAATTAAGATGCTTCATTTGATAATGCACACAAAGAAAATAAGTTATAATATCCTCAGGTTAAAACACTAAAACACAGCATACCAGCTAGTAAAGCTTCATGTCATTAATAAAAGTGTCTGATCCCCCCATTACTTGTCTTTATAAAAAGAAATACCATAGGGAAATTCAATCTTTTCTCTGCAGGGAATTCCCGTTTGACCCAGCTGTCTATGTATGAAAATTTTATTAACTAGCATGATTTACTTTATTTAGAATAAAAGGAATATCTGCTGACCATCATTACTGCAGGGAACAGAAGACAATGCCAGCTCAGATTAACACAATGCTTAAAGGTTTCTTTGCCCTTCTTATGACCTCCTGTGGATTAAAAACTATTAACTAAATCATTTATCAAGAAGTCCAGATGATCCAAACAAGGTACAATATCAAAAAACAGTATCAATAATTAAAGATTTTTTTCCCCACAATGTCTTATTCCAAGTGACATGAACATACTGTTTCATCTGCCAAAATATATTCAGAAACACAGGGACACTAAAAGAAATTCAAATGTCTAGCAACATAAACAAAGATCATTAATATCTTAGTGAATCATGACCTTAGTACAATATTGACAGTTTATTGGGAGGTCTAGCTTTAT
Organism: Terrapene triunguis; assembly: GCF_002925995.2. Classification (NCBI taxonomy): domain Eukaryota; kingdom Metazoa; phylum Chordata; order Testudines; family Emydidae; genus Terrapene; species Terrapene triunguis. The sequence goes on from NW_020706003.1 coordinate 6,970, forward strand.
CTAAGATATAATCTAAATAATTCACTTAGCACTTGAAAAATATTTTGACTTTTACTTTAAGTTCTTTACTGCTGCACATTTTCTGACTAATTTATAAATAGCAATAAAACACTTAAATCAACACAGACCATTATGGTTTAAGATTGATGCTTGTGGGTTTTATTTCCTCCCTTGTTCCACATGGAAACAGGAAAATGATTCATTTTGATCACACACACACTTAAAGTTCAGGTTGTGACCAAATGACACAGAAAGCTGAATATAAACACAGATTTTCTTTCCTGGGGTAACACAAATGCTGTCAATGTTGCTATGCTAGCGAAAACTGTTTCACTCAAACTAAATGAAATTAAAATTCAATGCTCAGCCAATCTCTTGAATCCAAAAAGATGCCATATTTTATACTGCCTCATCTACATGGAACATTTCCAGATAACGACAGCCACCTCTACACCATCAACAACTTGGGCCAGTGCACACTTATGGGAAGTAAAACAAGAACAATGTGCTTGCTCTTCACATGCCAAGAGGAGGACAATTGTTTTTTTAACTTCACCAAAAAGCTACAGCTGCATATATAAGCACAACAGCTGATTCTCTCAGTCCCTTGGTACTATTTACCACATTTTATAGCATCAGGCTGAGCCC
>NW_020706004.1:0-2742 GCF_002925995.2 Terrapene triunguis
GGGGGGGGGGGGGCATGGATCAGAGATCACATCACACTCTCTGTCAGTACCCAGCCCGAGGAAGCTAATGATCCAACCAGCGGATCAAATTCGGTGATGAATCCTGGTCACGTGCCACCTGAGGCACATTGCACATATGCTAAGAAGAAGGTGGAATATGTATCTCATGGAGGTATAGTAGTAGCTCCATAGGTAAGTTTGCATTAGATTTTCCATTGTAAATTTTTTCCTTACAAAAATGCATTTTATCTCATAATCTAATGCCCAAAGTCAAAAGAAAGGCTTCCAAGGGTTGGATCAAGCCCTTATTCACTCGGATTGGCACATGTATATCTTCTATCTATATGCCCTGTTACTAGAAATAGGTCTAATTTTTAAACTAGTCTTCAGGAACATAAGTAGTATTTGAAAGTCATCTGTATAGTACCTATAAACATAACACCAGACTCAACAGTAAAAACAATTTAAAGTACAATCAAAATAGTATTTAAGATGCCATATACATCGGCTGGCAACCTGTAATTTTACATTTATTTTCTACTTTTTTTCCCCTCTTAAATTTAGCATGGGGAAAAAGGAATATTTGATTGCAAGAAAACACTGTTTTATAGCCACGCCATGCTGAAATCAGCTCAACTCATAATTAAATTTCTATCATGCATGAGGAGTACAGTTTGCTAAAAATAACTTATTAACCTCTCAGATACCAAGATTTGTTACATTACAAATTAATGAATATAGTGTAGAACAAGGGCAGCCTGTACAAAATCAAATCTTTTTTCGTATAACCTTCTCAAACAGTATGCTAAATTAACATGAATGGAATCTTGTATCATAGAACACTGTATCATCATATACTATACACCCACCTACACACACTAACGATTTGCATGAAGAGGATCTTTTAGTGTTTAATTTGATGTTTAGTTGTTCATTGGCAAGAATGGGGGAACATGACCAGAGCTCCAGCGTTGCTTTTTTAGGTGAAGTTTGTGAGCCCAATTTAAAAAAGAGCACACAAATGCAATTGGATACCATGCTTGTGTAAACTGAGCACTTGCATGTGCAAATAGCCAATAAGTTAGGAGGCTAACTTCCCACCTGAATATATACTGTGAATACAAACAGAGTAATTATGCATGCAACTGTGATTAAAATACACACATTGTTACATAGATATTTTTGAATGTCAGGCCTTATGGGTGAGTTCATCCCTGTGCAGAGAGCCAGCGCAAGTAAGGCCTAAACACAATTGAAATCCCACTGAAACCCTCAATAGAGGGGTCACTTTCACTCTGTCAGAACATACGTCTTTCATACACAAAATAGAAACATGGTACATGCTCAGATGCATTATAAGATTTGTCAAAATAAGAGAAGATCCTTTTTAAAATCATTGCCCAGTCATAAAAAATCTGTATTCTAGTTTTCTGAATCTTTCTCTTCAGCAGGAATTAAGATGCTTCATTTGATAAAGCACACAAAGAAAATAAGTTATAATATCCTCAGGTTAAAACACTAAAACACAGCATACCAGCTAGTAAAGCTTCATGTCATTAATAAAAGTGTCTGATCCCCCCATTACTTGTCTTTATAAAAAGAAATACCATAGGGAAATTCAATCTTTTCTCTGCAGGAAATTCCCGTTTGACCCAGCTGTCTATGTATGAAAATTTTATTAACTAGCATGATTTACTTTATTTAGAATAAAAGGAATATCTGCTGACCATCATTACTGCAGGGAACAGAAGACAATGCCAGCTCAGATTAACTCAATGCTTAAAGGTTTCTTTGCCCTTCTTATGACCTCCTGTGGATTAAAAACTATTAACTAAATCATTTATCAAGAAGTACAGATGATCCAAACAAGGTACAATATCAAAAAACAGTATAAATAATTAAAGATTTTTTTCCCCACGATGTCTTATTCCAAGTGACATGAACATACTGTTTCATCTGCCAAAATATATTCAGAAACACAGGGACACTAAAAGAAATTCAAATGTCTAGCAACATAAACAAAGATCATTAATATCTTAGTGAATCATGACCTTAGTACAATATTGACAGTTTATTGGGAGGTCTAGCTTTATCTAAGATATAATCTAAATAATTCACTTAGCACTTGAAAAATATTTTGCCCTTTACTTTAAGTTCTTTACTGCTGCACATTTTCTGACTAATTTATAAATAGCAATAAAACACTTAAATCAACACAGACCATTATGGCTTAAGATTGATGCTTGTGGGTTTTATTTCCTCCCTTGTTCCACATGGAAACAGGAAAATGATTCATTTTGATCACACACACACTTAAAGTTCAGGTTGTGACCAAATGACACAGAAAGCTGAATATAAACACAGATTTTCTTTCCTGGGGTAACACAAATGCTGTCAATGTTGCTATGCTAGCGAAAACTGTTTCACTCAAACTAAATGAAATTAAAATTCAATGCTCAGCCCATCTCCTGAATCCAAAAAGATGCCATATTTTATACTGCCTCATCTACATGGAACATTTTCCAGATAACGACAGCCACCTCTACACCTTCAACAACTGGGGCCAGTGCACACTTATGGGAAGTAAAACAAGAACAATGTGCTTGCTCTTCACATGCCAAGAGGAGGACAATTGTTTTTTTAACTTCACCAAAAAGCTACAGCTGCATATATAAGCACAACAGCTGATTCTCTGAGTCCCTTGGTACTATTTACCACATTTTATAGCATCAGGCTGAGCCC
>NW_020706005.1:0-1853 GCF_002925995.2 Terrapene triunguis
CAGATCTCCAGGCCATGGCAAAATGGCTGGAGATTTTAAAACATATTTTTTTTTTCTAGATGAAGTGTTAACGCCCTTTTACTAAGAGAAAAAAAAATTTACACTCACAAGAAATGCACCACTTAATTAGCATTTGTGCAGCCCCAAGTACCAAACACACTGTGGCAGAAACTAAGCAGGTTCTGCCATGGTGGAAGCACTGTGCTAATTTGTTTCCAAGCTTTTATCTTGCAGGCTCTAAACCAGAACATCAGGAGAGCTGGTACCAGCTGAAGAGTTATAAAATCCCATGGTTATAGTGTCATGACAAAGTCTGTGTTCAGTGTTCTGTGTTGCATGTTCTGTGTCTGTCTCTAGTGGTGTCCTGTGCTAGCTTTGGGTCCAGAAAAAGAGGGGATACTACACTAGACAGGGCAAATGTCTTTTCCTCTCTCTACTTCCCCCATGTCCATCCAATTTATCAATCACCACTTGTGTCCAAAGGATTTTGGTCCCCAATGTATCAGGTTTATTTTTTGTTAGGTTCTCTAATAGTCAGTTTGTTGTTAATTTCTGTTATTAATACATTTGTATTGTTAGTTACATTTGCTTGTATTGTTAATTCCACACTTTCCTCTATGCACTCTGGTTCTACTTCCCCAAGCCCTAAAGGGTAGTTCTTGGGCTCCCATAACCTGTAAAACCTTGGCCCATAATTGTAGGGCCCCATCTTTCAGGTCCCCAGAAACCTCTTGAGAACAACTGTTAAAAATAGGAAATTCTGCAACATTTTAGCAACTAAATGTTAGTTTAAGTCCAAATCAGCTTAACCTTGCATGACAACTGTGGTACTCCTACAAAATCTTATTTGTTGTGTGTGCTTAAGAAGGTCCTGACCTCAGTGACTTTTATTGTTTGATGGCTATTGCAGCATCAAACTTGGGCCTCATCTTCTTTGTCAATGTACCCAATTATTGTAATGGTAATGGTTTTATAATTGTTTGGTTTGTTTGCAACAGATCACCTGTGCCCTACAATAACAACAACTGCTGTAATAATCATAAATAAAGGGGCAGTGTTGTAGGAGCAGCCCACCTGGTCAGCAATTCTAAATATAATTTTTCATCCTATCATTGTCCTATTAGTAATCCTAACCGTTATGTTGGTTCTGCCTTAAAACAATTACATAAAGTGTGACCCATTCAATACCCCTGGTTTGAAGGGTCAAAAGGGGGACAATGAAGGACTCATGAATGAAATTGTTTTTAGTTATTCACTGTACCATTGTAACTTCTGTTCACCATTTCATTACACTTGCCATTTTACCTACATTGTAACATTGTAACTTCTGTGCAATATTGTAACTCAAAACCCATTTTAAAATGCTGACTCCATTTTGTAGAAGGCTTGTGCTGCAGCCTCTATTTTTGCAAGCCATACTGTAATTTTATTAGTCTAGTTGAGATGTGTGAATGAGGGATGCATGGGTGATAGAATCAACCTCCAGCACCAGCCAGTCCTGATGAGATAAAGTTCAAATACCAACGGCTGAAGAACTTAGACAACAGCCCTAACTCAAGCAAGAAGCATCCACCCTAAAAAGAAACAACAGAAGGAAGATCAAAGCCAGGTCCCAGGCTGACAGTCACGCCTGCAATTGACGGGTGATCAAGTAAACCCTGAGGCGGCGTGACACAGCGAGACCTAGGAACTTTGAATCCAAACTAAACTCCTATAAAAAAGGAAGGGTGAGAGGAGAGACTTTGGGTAACGTTCTGCTATCAACATCAAGGAGCATCGGTGCGCGCCCGACAGAGACCCGGCTCCTCCTCGTGCTCAGCTTTCCTGGCCAGTTAGCTGCCACGAGCTACGAT
>NW_020706006.1:0-1159 GCF_002925995.2 Terrapene triunguis
TCCTCGTGCTCAGCTTTCCTGGCCAGTTAGCTGCCACGAGCTACGATCCCAAGCTGCGAACTCAAACTACAATCAGGACTGGTAACTATCCAGCAGCTGCAGAACATTTTGGTGTGTGTGTGTGTGTGAGAGTGTATGTGTATAAGCATTAAGGTATTTGCTAAGAGTTACAGTTTAATAATAAATGTGGCATCTTTGTCTTGACCCCTAAAACGATCCTGTGTAAGTTTGTGAAACAACATTATTGGTGGAGAATGCGAAAGGGGGAGCAAGCATAGAATCCACAGTTATTATAAAACTGGTGTGCACACCGCCAGCTTTAGCAAGCTTGGCACTATAGGAAAAGAGTGTAAACTTTCAGTTAATTAACCAAACTCTGAAGGATATAGGAGTTTAGGTTTAAATTGTGTTATAAAGGTACATAATCCGGGGAAGGATTAACCAAACTCTGAAGGATATAGGAGTTTAGGTTTAAATTGTGTTATAGAGGTACATACACCCTCAGCCGTAGCAAGACTGAGCTAAAGAGGAAAACTTAGTGTTTCTCACTCTGATCCGGGGAAGGATTTGTATAATTGGTGTATGAACCCTCGGTGGTAGCAGACCGAGTAATACAGAGGGAGGCTTAGCGTCTCTCCCTCTGGCCCAGAGTGGGTTAAAAACATAAGATACAGATCTTGTTCTGTTAAATCAAACTCTGAAGGATATAGGAGTTTGGGCAGTGTAGTGTGGTTTATGTTTGTTTGTTTTGTTTTTTTGTAAGTAATATTGTGGTAATTTCACAATTTTAAAGAAAATGTTTAAGGAACGGGACCAGGAAGGGTGGGGGCTAGTTGGAAAGCCCACCCTCCTTGCTAAATTGGTAGTGGAACAAGGCTTGTGCCCATGGAAAGAAACTGTTTATTGAAAAAAGCAGGATCGGGCCCAGGCAAGCAACAGATAGAGAAACTGAAAACAGGTTGGGTACAGAGAGTTAAAACAGCACTCTCAAATCTTACAGCAGCAGTAACATCAGGAAAAGAAACATTTAAGACCCCAGAAGGGGTCAGACCTTTGGGACCCCTCTGGAGATTGGGAAGGGGGATATTTGGGTAAATTCCTCCTCCCAGGGCCAAAATGCCATTGAAACAGTTAACAACAGTGCCTGCTTCTCCCTCAG
>NW_020706007.1:0-1213 GCF_002925995.2 Terrapene triunguis
CTGAGGGAGAAGCAGGCACTGTTGTTAACTGTTTCAATGGCATTTTGGCCCTGGGAGGAGGAATTTACCCAAATATCCCCCTTCCCAATCTCCAGAGGGGTCCCAAAGGTCTGACCCCTTCTGGGGTCTTAAATGTTTCTTTTCCTGATGTTACTGCTGCTGTAAGATTTGAGAGTGCTGTTTTAACTCTCTGTACCCAACCTGTTTTCAGTTTCTCTATCTGTTGCTTGCCTGGGCCCGATCCTGCTTTTTTCAATAAACAGTTTCTTTCCATGGGCACAAGCCTTGTTCCACTACCAATTTAGCAAGGAGGGTGGGCTTTCCAACTAGCCCCCACCCTTCCTGGTCCCGTTCCTTAAACATTTTCTTTAAAATTGTGAAATTACCACAATATTACTTACAAAAAAACAAAACAAACAAACATAAACCACACTACACTGCCCAAACTCCTATATCCTTCAGAGTTTGATTTAACAGAACAAGATCTGTATCTTATGTTTTTAACCCACTCTGGGCCAGAGGGAGAGACGCTAAGCCTCCCTCTGTATTACTCGGTCTGCTACCACCGAGGGTTCATACACCAATTATACAAATCCTTCCCCGGATCAGAGTGAGAAACACTAAGTTTTCCTCTTTAGCTCAGTCTTGCTACGGCTGAGGGTGTATGTACCTCTATAACACAATTTAAACCTAAACTCCTATATCCTTCAGAGTTTGGTTAATCCTTCCCCGGATTATGTACCTTTATAACACAATTTAAACCTAAACTCCTATATCCTTCAGAGTTTGGTTAATTAACTGAAAGTTTACACTCTTTTCCTATAGTGCCAAGCTTGCTAAAGCTGGCGGTGTGCACACCAGTTTTATAATAACTGTGGATTCTATGCTTGCTCCCCCTTTCGCATTCTCCACCAATAATGTTGTTTCACAAACTTACACAGGATCGTTTTAGGGGTCAAGACAAAGATGCCACATTTATTATTAAACTGTAACTCTTAGCAAATACCTTAATGCTTATACACATACACTCTCACACACACACACACACCAAAATGTTCTGCAGCTGCTGGATAGTTACCAGTCCTGATTGTAGTTTGAGTTCGCAGCTTGGGATCGTAGCTCGTGGCAGCTAACTGGCCAGGAAAGCTGAGCACGAGGATACCAAAGGCTGAAGAACTTAGACAACAGCCCTAACTCAAGCAAGAAGCATCCA
>NW_020706008.1:0-1572 GCF_002925995.2 Terrapene triunguis
TGGATGCTTCTTGCTTGAGTTAGGGCTGTTGTCTAAGTTCTTCAGCCGTTGGTATTTGAACTTTATCTCATCAGGACTGGCTGGTGCTGGAGGTTGATTCTATCACCCATGCATCCCTCATTCACACATCTCAACTAGACTAATAAAATTACAGTATGGCTTGCAAAAATAGAGGCTGCAGCACAAGCCTTCTACAAAATGGAGTCAGCATTTTAAAATGGGTTTTGAGTTACAATATTGCACAGAAGTTACAATGTTACAATGTAGGTAAAATGGCAAGTGTAATGAAATGGTGAACAGAAGTTACAATGGTACAGTGAATAACTAAAAACAATTTCATTCATGAGTCCTTCATTGTCCCCCTTTTGACCCTTCAAACCAGGGGTATTGAATGGGTCACACTTTATGTAATTGTTTTAAGGCAGAACCAACATAACGGTTAGGATTACTAATAGGACAATGATAGGATGAAAAATTATATTTAGAATTGCTGACCAGGTGGGCTGCTCCTACAACACTGCCCCTTTATTTATGATTATTACAGCAGTTGTTGTTATTGTAGGGCACAGGTGATCTGTTGCAAACAAACCAAACAATTATAAAACCATTACCATTACAATAATTGGGTACATTGACAAAGAAGATGAGGCCCAAGTTTGATGCTGCAATAGCCATCAAACAATAAAAGTCACTGAGGTCAGGACCTTCTTAAGCACACACAACAAATAAGATTTTGTAGGAGTACCACAGTTGTCATGCAAGGTTAAGCTGATTTGGACTTAAACTAACATTTAGTTGCTAAAATGTTGCAGAATTTCCTATTTTTAACAGTTGTTCTCAAGAGGTTTCTGGGGACCTGAAAGATGGGGCCCTACAATTATGGGCCAAGGTTTTACAGGTTATGGGAGCCCAAGAACTACCCTTTAGGGCTTGGGGAAGTAGAACCAGAGTGCATAGAGGAAAGTGTGGAATTAACAATACAAGCAAATGTAACTAACAATACAAATGTATTAATAACAGAAATTAACAACAAACTGACTATTAGAGAACCTAACAAAAAATAAACCTGATACATTGGGGACCAAAATCCTTTGGACACAAGTGGTGATTGATAAATTGGATGGACATGGGGGAAGTAGAGAGAGGAAAAGACATTTGCCCTGTCTAGTGTAGTATCCCCTCTTTTTCTGGACCCAAAGCTAGCACAGGACACCACTAGAGACAGACACAGAACATGCAACACAGAACACTGAACACAGACTTTGTCATGACACTATAACCATGGGATTTTATAACTCTTCAGCTGGTACCAGCTCTCCTGATGTTCTGGTTTAGAGCCTGCAAGATAAAAGCTTGGAAACAAATTAGCACAGTGCTTCCACCATGGCAGAACCTGCTTAGTTTCTGCCACAGTGTGTTTGGTACTTGGGGCTGCACAAATGCTAATTAAGTGGTGCATTTCTTGTGAGTGTAAATTTTTTTTTCTCTTAGTAAAAGGGCGTTAACACTTCATCTAGAAAAAAAAAATATGTTTTAAAATCTCCAGCCATTTTGCCATGGCCTGGAGATCTG
>NW_020706009.1:0-1572 GCF_002925995.2 Terrapene triunguis
CAGATCTCCAGGCCATGGCAAAATGGCTGGAGATTTTAAAACATATTTTTTTTTTCTAGATGAAGTGTTAACGCCCTTTTACTAAGAGAAAAAAAAATTTACACTCACAAGAAATGCACCACTTAATTAGCATTTGTGCAGCCCCAAGTACCAAACACACTGTGGCAGAAACTAAGCAGGTTCTGCCATGGTGGAAGCACTGTGCTAATTTGTTTCCAAGCTTTTATCTTGCAGGCTCTAAACCAGAACATCAGGAGAGCTGGTACCAGCTGAAGAGTTATAAAATCCCATGGTTATAGTGTCATGACAAAGTCTGTGTTCAGTGTTCTGTGTTGCATGTTCTGTGTCTGTCTCTAGTGGTGTCCTGTGCTAGCTTTGGGTCCAGAAAAAGAGGGGATACTACACTAGACAGGGCAAATGTCTTTTCCTCTCTCTACTTCCCCCATGTCCATCCAATTTATCAATCACCACTTGTGTCCAAAGGATTTTGGTCCCCAATGTATCAGGTTTATTTTTTGTTAGGTTCTCTAATAGTCAGTTTGTTGTTAATTTCTGTTATTAATACATTTGTATTGTTAGTTACATTTGCTTGTATTGTTAATTCCACACTTTCCTCTATGCACTCTGGTTCTACTTCCCCAAGCCCTAAAGGGTAGTTCTTGGGCTCCCATAACCTGTAAAACCTTGGCCCATAATTGTAGGGCCCCATCTTTCAGGTCCCCAGAAACCTCTTGAGAACAACTGTTAAAAATAGGAAATTCTGCAACATTTTAGCAACTAAATGTTAGTTTAAGTCCAAATCAGCTTAACCTTGCATGACAACTGTGGTACTCCTACAAAATCTTATTTGTTGTGTGTGCTTAAGAAGGTCCTGACCTCAGTGACTTTTATTGTTTGATGGCTATTGCAGCATCAAACTTGGGCCTCATCTTCTTTGTCAATGTACCCAATTATTGTAATGGTAATGGTTTTATAATTGTTTGGTTTGTTTGCAACAGATCACCTGTGCCCTACAATAACAACAACTGCTGTAATAATCATAAATAAAGGGGCAGTGTTGTAGGAGCAGCCCACCTGGTCAGCAATTCTAAATATAATTTTTCATCCTATCATTGTCCTATTAGTAATCCTAACCGTTATGTTGGTTCTGCCTTAAAACAATTACATAAAGTGTGACCCATTCAATACCCCTGGTTTGAAGGGTCAAAAGGGGGACAATGAAGGACTCATGAATGAAATTGTTTTTAGTTATTCACTGTACCATTGTAACTTCTGTTCACCATTTCATTACACTTGCCATTTTACCTACATTGTAACATTGTAACTTCTGTGCAATATTGTAACTCAAAACCCATTTTAAAATGCTGACTCCATTTTGTAGAAGGCTTGTGCTGCAGCCTCTATTTTTGCAAGCCATACTGTAATTTTATTAGTCTAGTTGAGATGTGTGAATGAGGGATGCATGGGTGATAGAATCAACCTCCAGCACCAGCCAGTCCTGATGAGATAAAGTTCAAATACCAACGGCTGAAGAACTTAGACAACAGCCCTAACTCAAGCAAGAAGCATCCA
>NW_020706010.1:0-1146 GCF_002925995.2 Terrapene triunguis
TTCATGGAAGATTTCACCAATATCTAAGTCTGTGGGTCCAAGAGGAAGTGCAGTTTTTGGCTCATCTAAATGATTAAGTATACAGTGTGTTGTGCATGCATGCAAACACATACTCTTATTTCCCATAACTTTATTTACTTAATACCTATGGGCAGTCTCCACTAAACAATATTGCAGTGAAAGCAAAATCCAGTATTAAATATCAGCTTTTCTCAATTTCAGTTTTAAGAATTATAGAACCATATTTCCGTTACTATCTGGGAAACCGTTGCAGATCACTGAAATTTACAAATTAGAGATTAAGCAAGTGCATTACTATCAGACTTTGTTCAGTTACTTTGACAATTGTGGTTTTAATTTGCTGACTTATAATGGATCAGAAAATGTACTTTAATTATTTTTACAAAATACAAATGCTTAGTAATATGAGACTTCTGCAGTGCTCTAGTGTTAAAGATTTATTGAAAGATTCATAGATTCTAGGACTGGAAGGGACCTCGAGAGGTCATCGAGTCCAGTCCCCTGCCCGCATGGCAGGACCAAATACTGTCTAGACCATCCCTGATAGACATTTATCTAACCTACTCTTAAATATCTCCAGAGATGGAGATTCCACAACCTCCCTAGGCAATTTATTCCAGTGTTTAACCACCCTGACAGTTAGGAACTTTTTCCTAATGTCCAACCTAGACCTCCCTTGCTGCAGTTTAAGCCCATTGCTTCTTGTTCTATCCTCAGAGGCTAAGGTGAACAAGTTTTCTCCCTCCTCCTTATGACACCCTTTTAGATACCTGAAAACTGCTATCATGTCCCCTCTCAGTCTTCTCTTTTCCAAACTAAACAAACCCAATTCTTTCAGCCTTGCTTCATAGGTCATGTTCTCAAGACCTTTAATCATTCTTGTTGCTCTTCTCTGGACCCTCTCCAATTTCTCCACATCTTTCTTGAAATGCGGTGCCCAGAACTGGACACAATACTCCAGCTGAGGCCTAACCAGAGCAGAGTAGAGCAGAAGAATGACTTCTCGTGCCTTGCTCACAACAGACCTGTTAATACATCCCAGAATCATGTTTGCTTTTTTTGCAGCAGCATCACACTGTTGACTCATATTTAGCTTGTGGTCCACTATAACCCCTAGATCCCTTT
>NW_020706011.1:0-2729 GCF_002925995.2 Terrapene triunguis
AGAGGAAAAACCCGCTTCTCCCACTGACTCCACTCTGGGGCTTGCATAGCTGAGGGCTCAATTGCAAGTGTCATTATCCAGGCATTCTCTGGGGGTAAGGTGAGGCTTATTTCATCTTGAGTGAAATGCAGGGTAGCACCTAAGCGACAAAGCAGGTCCCGTCCCAATAGAGGCGTTGGACAATCGGGGAGGTAAACCAGTCTGTGAGATAGAGTTCTGTTTCCCAAAGCACATTCCGCTGGGGCATATACTGGGCACTTAGTTCCTTTCCCTGTGGCTCCCACCACAGTGAGGGAATCTGCCACAGGCAGCTGAAGGGGTTGGTTTACAGCAGTTCGTGCAGCTCCAGAGTCTATTAAAAAGTCTATGTCTGAATCTCCCACCCGCATTTTTACTCGGGGTTCCAGGGGCAGGATAGTCCGTCTCCCCTGACACCCCTATTCTTGATCCTCTGCTGCCATCATAGGGGTACCTTCCCTTTCGGGGCACTCATTTTTCCAATGTCCCTCCTTTCGGCATATGGCACACTGATTGCGACCCAGATGCCTTTCTTGTAAGCCAGGGCGCCCACGCCCACGTCCTCTCATTCCCCGGCCCCTTCCACCTTCCTGAAATCTTCCCCTGCCACCAGCCTGTACTGCTGCAACCATCATTTTCACTTGCCTCTTTTCCTTTTCTCCTTCCCTAAGGCTGTAAGCCCTGTTTGCAGTTTCCAGAATCTGTGCCATTGTCATGCCCATCAAATCCTCCTTTTTCTGCAGTTTCCTTTTAATATCAGGGGCAGCACGACTGGTAAAGATACCCTTTATAATTGCCTCAGTAGCCTGATCATCGGGGTTTGCATTAGTAGTTTGCCTGATGGTATCCCGAATACGCTGCAGAAAAGCAACCGGACTCTCTTTTGGCTCCTGTACTAGCTCATACGGCTTAGCCCAATTGTTATGTCTGACAGCTGAGTGTCGGAGACCATGTAATAGGAGCTCCTTGTATACAGTGAGACGGGTGAGATCTGCCGGCACGTTGGGATTCCACTGGGGGTCTGCTGTAGGGACCTGAACTGCAGCAACAGGGACGTTTGCTGCATCTGCCTCATGTCTACGCTGTGCCACCTCCCGTGCCTTAGACACAACCTGATTTCGCTCCACCTCAGACAGCAGAGTCCGCATAAGGACATTACAGTCATCCCAATCAGGTTTATGACTAGCCAGACACCCTTCAAAAATCGAGATAAACTTGCTTGGATTCGTAGAGAATTCCCCTGCCTGTGTCTTAAAAGCTGCCAGATCCACCGGATTAAAAGGCACATGGGTGTAAACCTGCATTGTAGTGGCTCGGCGATTATCTGTTCCAGGGCGGGCTATCCGAGTCTCAGTAATCAATGGATAGAATCCCACCGAGGGGGCAATCTCTGGGACCTGAGGCACCCTGTCTTTATATGGTGGGGGTGTTGGAGCCGAAGGGGACACCGACTCTGCCATCACAGCCGGGGGAGGGTTCTGGGGACTAACAGTAGTTACTACCGAACCTGTCGGAGTCAAATTACACCTTTGCAAAAGATCTGACCTATTTCTTAACAACATAAACAACTGTACATACATATGTTCATTCCATTTACCCGTACACTGACAAAACAAAAGCAATTGAAGGACCGTATTATAATTAAGTGATCCCTCCGGTGGCCACCTTTCCTGGTCCTCTAGCTGATATTGAGGCCAGTCTACTGTACAGAATCTTTTCAGTTTACTTTTAATCAACGGATCCGATCCAAACACTTTCCAGTTCACCAGAATGCATTCTAAGGGTGTACACCTTGCCCTGCCTACAGTACTCTGCCCCTGCCCCATATTAAGGAGACTCTGGGCGTCCCCAAGTCAAAACAGGTAGACACTGGGCGTCCCCAGGTCAAGACAGATAAAGTTCCCACTGGACTATTCCTACCTTATCCACAGGACCGGTTCCCCACCGTCGCCCGCAGCTGCTTCTCCACTACTCAAGCGCGTTGCACCGTTGTGCCCTCCGGGGTCGACCAAACCACGTCTCCGCCGAGGCCCCCGATGAAATCACCGGTGCGCGCTGGGCGTCGGTCGTCGCCGCAATCCGTCGACCTCCGAGAGGGGTCCGGGCAAGGCTAAATTTCCGCCTCGAGCCCCACGTTGGGCGCCAAGACTGTTGCTGGCACAGAGGTGCCCGAGGCAAAGCAACAGGGGTTCGTTGCCCGGCGTGCTTCGCGCCAATAAACACACCGGGGTGGAGAAACAATCAAAGGTTTATTTGAGATCTCAAAGTGGTGCAAGGAGACAGGCAAGTCTCAAATCGAGCACCCAGAACAAAGCAGCTTCTCTCTTCTTATACTTTACAATTAAGCCCTCCCTTCTCTCCCCCTGTATCACCCCCCCCACTCCCCCTCCCCTTTCTACCGAAGACATGTTTATACATTTAAGCCGTTAAATCATTCTAGGGTTATAAATCTAGCTTGTTAGTAACATTCCTCTAAACAATCATTGGATCCTATTTACTCTAGTTTACTACCCCTCCTCCAGCTAGAAACATGCAAACCTCATCATTATTACTTAGGACCTGGTTATAAGCAAGGTCGTAATAGGTAACTGACTATTTACACATTCCAATTCCTGTCCTTGGCTTTTGAGGCCACTTAAAGTTAAATATGGAAGGACAGAGTTTAAACATGGAAGAACTCTGGTTCATATATAGGCCTAATGACGCCATCA
>NW_020706012.1:0-2686 GCF_002925995.2 Terrapene triunguis
AAACATGGAAGAACTCTGGTTCATATATAGGCCTAATGACGCCATCAGTTCCCTCCTTTGAGAATACTCAACAAACTTTTGGCTGAGTTTTCTCATATTCTGTAGACAAGATATGATTGAGTGCCATAGAGCTGGGGTTCTCAATGAGAGGGTATGCTGGGATTTCTGGGGAACGGGGGGCACAAAGCTTATGGAGGAGCAATTTAAAACAAGCAATCAGAAGGAGGGTGACCAGGCACAGTACCACACCTGTGAGGAGGAGACGCACAAGGCTATTTCCCAGTCCTCCCAGGTTGGGCAACCAACTCCAAAGGGAATCAAAAACTGTGGGTTCCCTTTCCTGGGCCTTCCACTGCTCAAAAGCCTGTTCGGCTGACAGGACGTGCTTGTTAATGTCCTGTGAGTTTTCTGGGACATAAGTACAACATTCACTCCCAATAAGGGCACACACTCCGCCCTGGGAGGCTAAAACATAATCTAAAGCCTGTCTGTCATTAAACGATCCGAACCGGGCGGTAGAGTTGGATTTGCCTTTAACATAGACAGGGATGGAAGCGTCACTGTCAGGGGATAAATAATACTGACAGGTGCTATTCCCAGCAAACCAGGTGTGATTGCTGGACTTAAACTGTCGATAGCACACCAAACCAGGGGCCACTGGCCGCAACCTAATAGGGGAAGGGATATACGTTGAGTTGGCCTGCGGCTTCCAGGGGTCGTCCCTTAACGCATACTGGGACTCAATGGTACAGTTCTGTGACAAGGGGGTACCCGAGGCATTTTTCCCCCTACTGAACCATCCCCAACAGATATCTGACCAATTCTGGGGAACTACCCTCCAGGGTAACCCTGCAGCATGGTGCGGGATTTGGGAGCATACCCAGCAGTTAGAGAGGTTAAACTCTTGGGCAAAGCAAACCTTCAGGGACTCATATGTGTTTGTCTCTAAGTTAGTAGGGATTCCTTTCCATCCTGCATGTGCCTGGGGGGAAACGGGAGTTAACAAGAGGAGTGTCTCTATGGCAAAGAGTACCACTGTGGCAGACCCTAGACCTGAACTCATATTGGGCAGGTGACCCTAGGGCCTAACAATCACAATTCCCCAAATACCCACAAAATAACAATTACCAATAGTAAGCAGATTAAAAACAACAGGGTCCAGGCCACCAGGTTAGGCCGGCCCTGTGAAAATAAACACAACCAACGCTCAGAGGCCTCGCGGGGAGTGCGCTGTGACTGTCCAAAGAGAGCACAGGGCATTCCCAGCAGACACTATTGTCGCCTGAATAACAGCTTAAGTCCCAGATCGTCGCTGGCAGTCTTCTCTGCAGGCTGGACGGTCCACCGTTCAGGAGCAGGCACTGCTTTCAGGCGAGAGTGATGAATCCAGTTCTTGTGTCCCTCAACCTTTGCCGCTGTATGGGAGACCAGCAGGACGGTGTGAGGTCCCTTCCACTTCTCTTGGAGAGGCTCGTCCTTCCAGGTCCGAACGAGTACGGAGTCACCTGGCTGCAAGGAGTGGATCGGGGCATCCAGCGGGAGAGGCTGCAAATCTTTGGTATATCTGTGGAGAGAACAAAGAACAGCAGACAGAGAGCACATGTACTGAGATAAGAAGCCACATCCCATTTCCCACTCCCCTGCCAGAACCGGTGTACCATTCATAGGCCATGCCCTTCCAAACATAATCTCGAAGGGACTGAGCCCTAACCTGCCCTTAGGGAGAGTGCGAATGCGGAGCAAAACAAGGGGCAAAGCATCAGGCCACTTAAGGGAAGCCTCTTGGCAAACCTTTGAGAGGTGCCGCTTAAGAGTCTGATTTGTACGCTCCACTACCCCACTGGCCTGCGGTCGCCATGGCGTGTGAAGCTTCCAGGGAATCTGTAGGGCATCCGATATCTTCTGAACGACTTGGGATGTGAAGTGTGTTCCATTGTCAGATTCCATCCACTGGGAGAGCAATCTGAGCCTTACTCTGTGCTACTCGATATCCTCGGAGTCCAACAAAGTTCAGGAGGCTCACAGTGGCTTTAAGGCAAGAGGTTAGACCCACAGCAGCAATTAACTAGTCATCCACATATTGCAGGAGGAGGACTTTGTCCTCGTTGTCCCACTCCTCCAAGTCTCTAGCCAGGGCCTGGCTGAAAAGGGTGGGGGAATTTTTAAACCCCTGGGCCAGCACTGTCCAGCAAAGTTGCTTTCTAACCCTCCTTTTGTCCTCCCACTCGAAGGAGAAAATCTCCTGTGACTGGGGGTCAACCGGAATCGTGAAGAAAGCATCCTTTAAATCCAGGACTGAAAAATGGGTGTACTGCCCCCCTATAGAAGCCAACAATGTATACGGATTGGGAACAAGGGGGTGTAGAGTCTTAACCCGCTCATTAACTGCCCTCAGGTCCTGGACCAGCCGGTATGTGCCATTGGGCTTTTGTACAGGCAAAATAGGAGTGTTCCAAGCTGATTGGCATTCTCGAAGTACCCCGCACTTTAGGAACTGGTCTATAGTTTCCTGCAGTCCCTCTCTGGCCTCCTTTTTGATTGGATACTGCTTGATTCGCACTGGACCTTTTCCTGGCAAAAGCTGAACAGTAATAGGAGTATGATGGGCTGCCTTTCCTGGGATCCCTGATGCCCATACCAGAGGAAAAACCCGCTTCTCCCACTGACTCCACTCTGGGGCTTGCAT
>NW_020706013.1:0-6517 GCF_002925995.2 Terrapene triunguis
TTGGGGGGTTAGTGTAGACCAGGCCTTACAGGAGCTGAGGACCTGGGGTGTTTAATCCACCATTTCACACCACTGAGTTTCATCTGCAGTGTGACTATTCACCCTACCACTCTGAATGTGTGTATAACATACATTGTAGCTAGCGTTGTGGTAGCCATGTCGGTCCCAGGATATTAAAGGGACAAGGTGAATGAGGCAATGTCTTTGGACCAACTTCTGTTGGTGAGAGAGACAAGTCAGAAGTTGGTCCAATCAAAGATATCACTTCATCCACCTTGTCTCTCTAATACACATTCACACTTTAGTTTACAAAGTCAATGGACTATGACCATTTATAGCGGCTGAGGATCTGCCCTTTTCTACTTGCTGGTATTCTATGGCATGTCTAGAATTTGGAAAGCAGGAGACAACTTAATGTTTCTTTGAGGACATTTAATTCCACAGGCACTTGCTTGAAAACAGGTTTTTCTTTCCAGCTTGAGAGAATTAGTGCTTACCTTGCTAACGGTGGGCTAGATGGGCCCGGTAGGCCCGGTCCAGAATAAAGGGTGGTGTGGAATCTCACCACTCCATAGGGAGCACTTGGGGGCAGAATGGCTCCATGAACTCCCAGCCGCACCGGGACAGTGCACCTGCTACTACACACTGATAGAAGGTGAAACCTGCCCCCCCATGTGTGATTTTCACTCCCTGGCTCAGTGCGTAGGTGTGGGGAAGTCCATAGTGCTGCCTCTTCCCCCTATGAAGTGCTGTGAACACCTGGGGAAATAGGGCTAGACTAGTCTCTGTGCTTCCTTAAGTGCAAGGACTGCCAATCTGCCTTGCCCTTGTAAGTGGGTGTGGGTGTGTGCTCCCCCCCCACGACCGTGTGCTTCTGTGATGGCCAAACAGAATCTATGTAACCTTAAGGAGATAAGGAGCCAGACTTTCTGTCACAGCTCTGAGCTAGACTCACATGTTCTGCAGATCGAGCACAGACAGGAACCAGTGGGTTACACTAAGATTTAGTGGCCTGATTGAATCCACTTCGGAAATTTGGCCACAGGGGCCTGATTCTGAACTCAGCTCATTTCAGTGGGGTGACATCAGATTTACAGTGATGTGAGGGAGATCAGAATCAGGCCTCATGCACCAGATTCACTGGTACTGCTGATCACTTTAGGATGCTCCAGAGATGTAAAGCAGTTGTAAAGCTGATTTAATTTACCTACTGATCCAGTTTTGTCTGCTTTGCATCAGAATGGAGCACAATGACGAATCTGGCCCATTTTTAGATAAATTTTTAATATAACACATGCTGCTTCCCGATACTCATCTGTGATTTTAGTGATAGAAAATTGCATTAGAGGACAGTTGGTTTGTTACCACAGGCTGATATTGGGCCCCATCTAAAGCGCTTTGAAATCAATGGGCGTCTAATGTTGTCTTCCATGTATTTTGGATCAGGATCATTTAGTTCTAGCCACTCTTGGAGTTATGATTTGTCTCCCAAAATGCATTATACTGAATGTGCGCATCCTGGGCCAGATTCCTGCCTGGTGTAATTCCATTCACTGCATTAGAGCAACAGTAGGCATGAATTGGGCCTGTTACAATTGAATCATCATTTTTTTGTATCCTTATTGTCTTTGATATATTTAATCCCAGAAGTAACAAGGGGAAAAGCAGTAAAAATAGTCACATGACCCCATACAGTCAAATAGAAACACTGCAGAAATGAAGCAAAATAAGTACTAAGGGAAGACAACAGCCAGCTGAGCAACATTTCACCTACATTTCCCATCCCTGGGTGAGATTTGCCACCTGTTGAAATAACTGCATCCGATGAAGTGGGTTTTAGCCCACGAAAGCTTATGCTCAAATAAATGTGTTAGTCTCGAAGGTGCCACAAGTCCTCCTGTTCTTTTTGCACTTACATTAAAGCCCAAACGTCTGTACTGACCAATCCTGCTCCCGTTGAGTCAGAGGTGAAACACCCATTGACTTCAGGGGAACCAGATGCCGGCTCACTATGAGCTTTACTCAGCTAGGCAGGGAGGAATACCCCACCTGTCAGATGGTGGCTGCAGCTGCAGGTTGGGGAGAGCGCAGGGGATACTCATCAGATACTCCCTCACCAGTGAGCATGTGGAGGAGGCAGGGAGTGGAAGGACCCCTGGCTCCCTACTCCACAGCCATGGTAGCTCCATGACCTGGGTGAAGTAACTTACTCCTACTAAAGCAACTGGAGTGCAGGGGAGGGAATGTGACTCATTCATCATTCGTTCCTCCATCTGCCCGGATGGTGATGCAGCTATGCACAGCCCCTCACGCAGGGCCGTTTGCATAGTTACCCTCCGGCTCTAAGTGTGCACAGCGCAGGCAGCCATTGACTTCAGTGGGAAGTCAGGAACGAGCGTTTCGATGTGGCTCCCTGAGATTTGAACACGGTCCCTAATACTGCAGACAGTACTCAGGCAAGTAGCTCTACTCACCTGAGTAATGGCTACTTGGACAAGTACAGGTTTGCAGCCCTGGCACAGACAACGTAACCTTCTTATTTACTTGAATTTTAGACCCCCAAATACTCTTTTCAGGCTAAAATGCCATTTAACAATAAATGTGCTTTTTAGCGCTGCTGACTGCTGAGAACACCAGCTCGTAGCTGGTATGTGCCCAAAGATCTCTCTCTCCAATATCAAAAGCCATTCTATGACCAACAGTTAAGCCGCCACATTTGCCGCAAAGAGGACAAGCTAAATATGAGAAAAAAGTAATGCTTTCCTTACCTGCCTGTGGTTAATTTCTCATTCACAATTGCCTTCCTCTCTTCAGTCAGGAGTTCAGGTAGAGGCATTAAAAATTCCCTCTGCCCTCCACTTTGCCTCGTTAAAATTGATAACGCTCATTTTGAATGCCAAACATAATTACCTCATCCCCCACCCCAACTAGATAGCGTTGACTCTTTATTGATAATTTATGAGCATCAGCTAAGATGAACAACAAAGCCCCAGCTCTGGAAAAACCTCTCATTTCGGTCCTTTGAAGTTTCAAACGTGTGAACAGAAGATGAACCTTGTCTGAGGATATGAAGAGTGGCCCTGCTTTAAAGGCGCACTGCCTTGCATCTCAACTGAGAGGATGACATGCACACGCCTTACATTTTTATACCTTCTTTAAGCCTGAGGAGGAATCGCTCAAGCATGTTTTTTAAAAAGGATTTTCTGAAGCATTGGGCCAGATCCTCCTTGGCAGCTGCTTTGCGTTGCCTTAGCAGCACACAGCAGCAGCAGCAGGAAAACTGCTGTAGGAGATATCCAAGCGTTCGCCTTGAGAAAGGGAACCCCTCTGCAGTCACCTGCTTCACTTACCACCAGGTAGCAGGGCTGGGTGGGAGAGGATAGCTGTAGTGTAGGAATCAGGTAGTATCCCTTTAAATTGTTTGTGAGCCCTCTAGTGGCCTCTCTGTCTTCTAGTGCAGAAGCCACCAGAACCTAACCGAGCATCAGTGTATTAGGTAATGAGGATTTGGATAAAGTTAGTAGCCATGATTATTTGGTGGTTTCCTCATTATTCTTTACACACATTCATACGTGTAAAGATCACAAACACAACACTAGCCAGGGCTGCCCAGTGCTCCATCTCACTTTGCTTAGCACAGCTCCCCACTGCTGCAGGTGGGGCTTAGAGCAGCCTTTATGCCAGCTGTTGTTTTGGCCCCCAAACCTTCCAGTAGCACAGCGCAGACTCACCCCTGCGGCGCCTGCTGCTGGTCGTCCTCGGGAATTAGCTCTTCGACCCAGGAGTGCCCTCTGCAGGCCGGTGATCCGCTTGCCGTTGGCCCCCGTGTTCCTCCCAGGACCCCGGTGCCCTTATCTCAGGGTTCTGCCTCTTGCAGTACCCTACAGTCTTACTGGATTTCCCCACCCCTGGGGAACCCCCACATCACCTCAGTCGTGGCTACTGCCAGTCTCTGTTTAGCCCCCATGCCCTGGGGCGGACTGCAGTCTATCAGCCGATCATCACAGGCAACAAGGGGTTTGGACTGCCTGCCTTTACCACCCTCCGGCTGCCCCTCTGCAAGCCCAATACCTAGGAGGCCTAGAACTAGGCCCTGCAGCCTGGGGAGTTACTGGCCTAGGGCTTCTCAGCTCCTAAGGCCTTTCACCAGCCCTGCCTCCCTCTAGGTCCCCTAGGTGAGTTCCCCAGCAGCCAGGCCTGTCTCCCTCTCAAGTCAGAGTGAGACTGCTCACTCTGGCTTCCCTGGCCTTCTTATAAGGCCCAGTTGCTTAGTTTGGGGCGTGGCCCCAGCTGCAGCCACTTCCCCCAATCAGCTGGGGTTTTACTCCCTTGCCCAGCCCCAGCCCTCTACAGGGCTTTTCCAACCCCTTCCGGGCTGGAGCGGGTGTTCACCCCGCTACACTTCCCTTTGCTCTCTTCAGCTGTGTCCAGTGTAAAATGGTTATAGCTCAGGATCTGTCCCATTACCTTGAGGAAAAATAATTCCACCCTATAAGCGCCATATTCTGTCCCTCCCTGAAATTGGATGTTAGTTCACTCTCTAACAATCTTGTAGAGTATGTTACAAAGCTATACGAGTAGACCCGCCGCTGGTGTAACCTGTCATACGCTATTGAGGTTAACAGAGCTACACCGATTTATGCCACCTGAGGATCTGGCCCATCTTGTAGAAAACTATAATGTCCTGTAGGTAACCTAATATGAGCACACAAGTCATTGCTGCTATATCATGAGCAGTAAACGGAAGGTAGCCGAGGGGATCATCTCTGGATTCGATATGACAACAGTCTATAAATGCACTGGACACCAGAGGCAGACAGACAGTTTAAAGATGGGAGAAGTAGAGTGAGCTCTTAGAAGGCCTCAAAACAGACACGTTAAAACAAATTATGCTTTAGGGAAGGTGCTACAGATACATGAGATATGGGGTAAAAATTTTCAGCACTCAGTGTGACTTAGGAACCTAAGGCCCATTTTCCAAAGTGACCTGGACACTTAGAAACCTATGGCCTGGTCTACACCAGAAAATCAGCTTGGTTTATCTATGTCGGTCATGGGCGTGAAAAATCCACGCCCCTGAATGGCATCGTTAAGCTGATCTAAATCCCTGCATAGACAACTCTAGGTAGATAGAAGAATTCTTCCATCAACCTAGCTACCACCGCCGAGGGAGGGGGATGACCTATGCCGACAGGAGAACCTACAGAGGTAGTTTCTACACTGAAGTGCTACAGAGGTTCAGCTGTGCCGTTGTAACATTTCAAGTGTAGACAAACCCTGAGTCTTATAGAAAATCACTTGGATTTTGGCTCCTAAATCACTTTGGAAAATAGGATTTAGGAACCAGATCACTTAGGCGTTGCTGAAAATTTAATCCATAGCCCGTAAAGCAGTTAAATAAAGCCATTTATTTTGCTGAAACAGAGTTTGTTCCCAGATATTCAGGGAATTATTTTTTTTACCATTTGCAAAAAGTTGTGTTCTCTCAATTGTGTTGTAGCTAGGGTGACCAGACGTCCCGATTTTATCAGGACTGTCCCGATATTTACTGGTTTGTCCCGCGTCCTGACCGATGTTTGGTCAGGACACTGGACAAAGAAGCAATTTTTGCCCTCCGCTCTGGCTCGCGCCCCCCCCCGCCCTGACTCCGCCCCCTCCTTCCCCCATTGGATAGCTCCCCAAATCCCCGCCCTGGCCCCGCCTCTTCCCCACGCACACCGCTTGCGCACTGATCAGCTGTATGGCGGCGGTGCAAGCGCTGGAGGGAGGCCGGACACCAGCGTGTGTGGCACAGCCGCCATGAAGATTAAGAAGGTGGTGCGGTGCAGCAGCTGCGCCTGGAGGCCAGCGGAGGAGGGATGGAGGGAGGAGGGTCGGGCAGTTGCTCCGAGTCTGTGCCTCTCTTGGCGCGGCGGCTGTGGGGGGTCTGGGGTGCGGGCACTGTAACCCAAAACCTCCCGCCCGTGAGTGGAGCGGAGGCGGCGGGGGAAGAAGGAAGCGGCTCGGCTCTGCAGTCCCACACACACCAAGGGGGGAGCGCTCCAGTTTGTTCACTGGAGCTTATGGTAGCTACAGGGTGGGGAAGGGGGGGTCTGTGCCTCCTTTGCGGGGCTCTCCTGGCCCCGGGTGGGTTCTCGCTGCCCCCTGCTCCTGCGGCCTTCCCGGCCCCACCCCCCGGGACTTTGCCTCCTGCACCAGCCTTTGTGTGTGGAGGCGGGACAAGCCCGTGCTGGGAGGGAGGCTGGCTTTTAGGGCAGAGGAACAGCCGAGCACTGCACCTCTGATTCATAGAATATAGAATATCAGGGTTGGAAGGGACCTCAGGAGGTCATCTAGTCCAATCCTCTGCTCAAAGCAGGACCAATTCCCAACTAAATCATCCCAGCCAGGGCTTTGTCAAGCCTGACCTTAAAAACCTCTAAGGAAGGAGATTCCACCACCTCCCTAGGTAACCCATTCCAGTGCTTCACCACCCTCCTAGTGAAAAAGTTTTTCCTAATATCCAACCTAAACCTCC
>NW_020706014.1:0-5715 GCF_002925995.2 Terrapene triunguis
GTGTGTGTGTGTGTGTGTGTGTGTGTGTGTGTGTGTGTGTGTGTGTGCTCTCCCCCACGACCGTGTGCTTCTGTGATGGCCAAACAGAATCTATGTAACCTTAAGGAGATAAGGAGCCAGACTTTCTAGCTCAGAGCTGTGACAGACTCACATGTTCTGCAGATCGAGCACAGACAGGAACCAGTGGGTTACACTAAGATTTAGTGGCCTGATTGAATCCACTTTGGAAATTTGGCCTGATTCGGAACTCAGCTCATTTCAGTGGAGTGACATCAGATTTACAGTGATGTGAGGGAGATCAGAATCAGGCCTCATGCACCAGATTCACTGGTACTGCTGATCACTTTAGGATGCTCCAGAGATGTAAAGCAGTTGTAAAGCTGATTTAATTTACCTACGGATCCAGTTTTGTCTGCTTTGCATCAGAATGGAGCACAATGACGAATCTGGCCCATTTTTAGATAAATTTTTAATATAACACATGCTGCTTCCCGATACTCATCTGTGATTTTAGTGACAGAAAATTGCACTAGAGGACAGTTGGTTTGTTACCACAGGCTGATACTGGGCCCCATCTAAAGCGCTTTGAAATCAATGGGCGTCGTTCCATTGTCTTCCATGTATTTTGGATCAGGATCATTTAGTTCTAGCCACTCTTGGAGCTATGATTGGTCTCCCAAAATGCATTATACTGAATGTGCGCATCCTGGGCCAGATTCCTGCCTGGTGTAATTCCATTCACTGCATTAGAGCAACAGTAGGCATGAATTGGGCCTGTTACAATTGAATCATCATTTTTTTTGTATCCTTATTGTCTTTGATATATTTAATCCCAGAAGTAACAAGGGGAAAAGCAGTAAAAATAGTCACATGACCCCATACAGTCAAATAGAAACACTGCAGAAATGAAGCAAAATAAGTACTAAGGGAAGACAACAGCCAGCTGAGCAACATTTCACCTACATTTCCCATCCCTGGGTGAGATTTGCCACCTGTTGAAATAACTGCATCCGATGAAGTGGGTTTTAGCCCACGAAAGCTGATGCTCTAATAAATTTGTTAGTCTCGAAGGTGCCACAAGTCCTCCTGTTCTTTTTGCACTTACATTAAAGCCCAAACGTCTGTACTGACCAATCCTGCTCCCGTTGAGTCAGAGATGAAACACCCATTGACTTCAGGGGAACCAGATGCCGGCTCACTATGAGCTTTACTTAGCTAGGCAGGGAGGAATACCCCACCTGTCAGATGGTGGCTGCAGCTGCAGGTTGGGGAAAGCGCAGGGGATACTCATCAGATACTCCCTCACCAGTGAGCATGTGGAGGAGGCAGGGAGTGGAAGGACCCCTGGCTCCCTACTCCACAGCCATGGTAGCTGGCTGTATCACAGTGGAAGTTAGCAGCGCCATGACCTGGGTGAAGTAATTTACTCCTACTAAAGCAACTGGAGTGCAGGGGAGGGAATGTGGCTCATTCATCATTCGTTCCTCCATCTGCCCGGATGGTGATGCAGCTATGCACAGCCCCTCACGCAGGGCCGTTTGCAAAGTTACCATCCAGCTCTAAGTGTGCACAGCGCAGGCAGCCATTGACTTCAGTGGGAAGTCAGGACCGAGCGTTTCGATGTGGCTCCCTGAGATTTGAACACGGTCCCTAATACTGCAAACAGTACTCAGGCAAGTAGCTCTACTCACCTGAGTAATGGCTACTTGGACAAGTACAGGTTTGCAGCCCTGGCACAGACAACGTAACCTTCTTATTTACTTGAATTTCAGACCCCCAAATACTCTTTTCAGGCTAAAATGCCCTTTAACAATAAATGCGCTTTTTAGCGCTGCTGACTGCTGAGAACACCAGCTCATAGCTGGTATGTGCCCAAAGATCTCTCTCTCCAATATCAAAAGCCATTCTATGACCAACAGGTAAGCCGCCACATTTGCCGCAAAGAGGACAAGCTAAATATGAGAAAAAATTAATGCTTTCCTTACCTGCCTGTGGTTAATTTCTCATTCACAATTGCCTTCCTCTCTTCAGTCAGGAGTTCAGGTAGAGGCATTAAAAATTCCCTCTGCCCTCCACTTTGCCTCGTTAAAATTGATAATGCTCATTTTGAATGCCAAACATAATTACCTCATCCCCCACCCCAACTAGATAGCGTCGACTCTTTATTGATAATTTATGAGCATCAGCTAAGATGAACAACAAAGCCCCAGCTCTGGAAAAACCTCTCATTTCGGTCCTTTGAAGTATCAAACGTGTGAACAGAAGATGAACCTTGTCTGAGGATATGAAGAGTGGCCCTGCTTTAAAGGCACACTGCCTTGCATCTCAACTGAGAGGATGACATGCACACGCCTTACATTTTTATACCTTCTTTAAGCCTGAGGAGGAATCGCTCAAGCATGTTTTTTAAAAAGGATTTTCTGAAGCATTGGGCCAGATCCTCCTTGGCAGCTGCTTTGCGTTGCCTTAGCAGCACACAGCAGCAGCAGGAAAACTGCTGTAGGAGATAGCCAAGCGTTCACCTTGAGAAAGGGAACCCCTCTGCAGTCACCTGCTTCACTTCCCACCAGGTAGCAGGGCTGGGTGGGAGAGGATAGCTGTAGTGTAGGAATCAGGTAGTATCCCTTTAAATTGTTTGTGAGCCCTCTAGTGGCCTCCCTGTCTTCTAGTGCAGAAGCCACCAGAACCTAACCGAGCATCAGTGTATTAGGTAATGAGGATTTGGATAAAGTTAGTAGCCATGATTATTTGATGGTTTCCTCATTATTCTTTACACGTGTAAAGATCACAAACACAACACTAGCCAGGGCTGCCCAGTGCTCCATCTCCCTTTGCTTAGCACAGCTCCCCACTGCTGCAGGTGGGGCTTAGAGCAGCCTTTATGCCAGCTGTTGTTTTGGCCCCCAAACCTTCCAGTAGCACAGCGCAGACTCACCCCTGCGGCGCCTGCTGCTGGTCGTCCTCGGGAATTAGCTCTTCGACCCAGGAGTGCCCTCTGCAGGCCGGTGATCCGCTTGCCGTTGGCCCCCGTGTTCCTCCCAGGACCCCGGTGCCCTTATCTCAGGGTTCTGCCTCCTGCAGTACCCCACAGTCTTTCTGGGTTTCCCCACCCCCAGAGAACCCCCACATCGCCTCAGTCGTGGCTACTGCCAGTCACCATCTAGCCCCCGCGCCCTGGGGCGGACTGCAGTCTATCAGCCGATCATCACAGGCAACAAGGGGTTTGGACTGCCTGCCTTTACCACCCTCCGGCTGCCCCTCTGCAAGCCCAATACCTAGGAGGCCTAGAACTAGGCCCTGCAGCCTAGGGAGTTACTGGCCTAGGGCTTCTCAGCTCCTAAGGCCTTTCGCCAGCCCTGCCTCCCTCTAGGTCCCCTAGGTGAGTTCCCCAGCAGCCAGGCCTGTCTCCCTCTCAAGTCAGAGTGAGACTGCTCACTCTGGCTTCCCTGGCCGCCTTATAAGGCCCAGTTGCTTAGTTTGGGGCGTGGCCCCAGCTGCAGCCACTTCCCCCAATCAGCTGGGGTTTTACTCCCTTGCCCAGCCCCAGCCCTCTGCAGGGCTTTTCCAACCCCTTCCGGGCTGGAGCGGGTGTTCACCCCGCTACACTTCCCTTTGCTCTCTTCAGCTGTGTCGAGTGTAAAATGGTTATAGCTCAGGATCTGTCCCATTAGCTTGAGGTAAAATAATTCCACCCTATAAGCGCCATATTCTGTCCCTCCCTGAAATTGGATGTTAGTTCACTCTCTAACAATCTTGTAGAGTATGTTACAAAGCTATACGAGTAGACCCTCTGCTGGTGTAACCTGTCATACGCTATTGAGGTTAACAGAGCTACACCGATTTACGCCACCTGAGGATCTGGCCCATCTTGTAGAAAACTATAACGTCCTGTAGGTAACCTAATATGAGCACGCAAGTCATTGCTGCTATATCATGAGCAGTAAACGGAAGGTAGCCGAGGGGATCATCTCTGGATTCGATATGACAACAGTCTATAAATGCACTGGACACCAGAGACAGACAGACAGTTTAAAGACGGGAGAAGTAGAGTGAGCTCTTAGAAGGCCTCAAAACAGACACATTAAAACAAATTATGCTTTAGAGAAGGTGCTACAGATACATGAGATATGGGGTAAAAATTTTCTGCAGTGCCTAAGTGGAACCTAAGGCCCATTTTCCAAAGTGACCTGGACACTTAGAAACCTATGGCCTGGTCTACACCAGAAAATCAGCTTGGTTTATCTATGTCGGTCATGGGTGTGAAAAATCCACCCTCCTGAATGGCATCGTTAAGCTGATCTAAATCCCTACATAGACAACTCTAGGTAGATAGAAGAATTCTTCCATCAACCTAGCTACCACCTCCGAGGGAGGGGGATGACCTATGCCGACAGGAGAACCTACAGAGGTAGTTTCTACACTGAAGTGCTACAGAGGCTCAGCTGTGCCGTTGTAACATTTCAAGTGTAGACAAACCCTGAGTCTTATAGAAAATCACTTGGATTTTGGCTCCTAAATCACTTTGGAAAATAGGATTTAGGAACCAGATCACTTAGGCGTTGCTGAAAATTTAATCCATAGCCCGTAAAGCAGTTAAATAAAGCCATTTATTTTGCTGAAACAGATTTTGTTCCCAGATATTCAGGGAATTATTTTTTTTACCATTTGCAAAAAGTTGTGTTCTCTCAATTGTGTTGTAGCTAGGGTGACCAGATGTCCCGATTTTATCGGGACTGTCCCGATATTTACTGGTTTGTCCCGCGTCCTGACCGATGTTTGGTTGGGACACTGGACAAAGAAGCAATTTTTGCCCTCCGCTCTGGCTCGCGGCCCCCCGCCCCGACTCCGCCCCCTCCTTCCCCCATTGGATAGCTCCCCAAATCCCCGCCCTGGCCCCGCCTCTTCCCCACGCACGCCGCTTGCGCACTGATCAGCTGTATGGCGGCGGCGCAAGCGCTGGAGGGAGGCCGGACACCAGCGTGTGTGGCACAGCCGCCATGAAGATTAAGAAGGTGGTGCGGTGCAGCAGCTGCGCCTGGAGGCCAGCGGAGGAGGGATGGAGGGAGGAGGGTCGGGCAGTTGCTCCGAGTCCGCGCATCTCTTGGCGCGGCGGCTGTGGGGGGTCTGGGGTGCGGGCACTGTAACCCAAAACCTCCCGCCCGTGAGTGGAGCGGAGGTGGCAGGGGAAGAAGGAAGCAGCTCGGCTTTGCAGTCCCACACACACCAAGGGGGGAGCGCTCCGGTTTGTTCACTGGAGCTTATGGCAGCTACGGGGTGGGTCTGTGCCTCCTTTGCGGGGCTCTCCCAGCCCCGGGTGGGTTCTCGCTGCCCCCTGCTCCTGCGGCCTTCCCGGCCCCACCCCCCAGGACTTTGCCTCCTGCACCAGCCTTTGTGTGCGGAGGCGGGACAAACCTGTGCCGGGAGGGAGGCTGGCTTTTAGGGCAGAGGAACAGCCGAGCGCTGCACCTCTGATTCATAGAATATTAGGGTTGGAAGGGACCTCAGGAGGTCATCTAGTCCAACCCCCTGCTCAAAGCAGGACCAATTCCCAACTAAATCATCCCAGCCAGGGCTTTGTCAAGCCGGGCCTTAAAAACCTCCAAGGAAGGAGATTCCACCACCTCCCTAGGTAACCCATTCCAGTGCTTCACCCCCCTCCTAGTGAAATAGTTTTTCCTAATATCCAACCTAAACCTCCCCAACTGCAACTTGAGA
>NW_020706015.1:0-4424 GCF_002925995.2 Terrapene triunguis
CTCTCCCGAGTTACCTGGTAGCTATGCCTAGGGGGGGTCCCCAACAATCCCTCCTTTGAGAACACTCAACAAACCTCTGTGAGAGTTTTCTCATACTCTAAAGACAGAATGCGATTAAGCTCCATACAATCAGGATCATCAATGAGAGGATATAAGGGAACCTCTGGAGAGGGGGAGGTACAAATCTTACATATGAGCACTTTACAGCAAATGACCAAAAGAATAAGAACAAAACATATTACAACACCTGTGAGCAAGATGCGAACAATGCTTCCCCCTATATCTCCTAGTTTCCCTAAACCAGGTATCCAACCCCAAAGGGAATCCAAAATAGTGGGTTCCCCTTCCTGGGCCTTCCATTGATTAAAGGCCCGTTCAGCTGACAAGATGTGCGTGTTAATGTCCTGTGAAAACTCTGGGACATAGGTACAACACTCTTCTCCAATAAGGGCACAGACCCCGCCTCGTGAGGCTAACACATAATCTAGGGCCTGACGGTTCTGTAAAGCCAGCAGTCGAAGCTGGTACAGCTCAGAACTTATGCTTTTCTCTATGGCTAGAGTATCATAGGCAAACTTAAATCGTCAGAGGTGCTACTGCTAGTAACCATCCACCTTTGACAAAAGTCGGACCAATTTTGGGGTACTACTCTCCAGGGCAATCCCGCTGAATGATGGGGAGTCTGGGCACATATCCAACAGTTGGAAAGATTGAACTCACGGGCAAAGGCAATTTTCAGGGCCTCATATGTGTTGGTAGCCATATCTGCAGGGATGGCTCCCCATCCTGCATGCGATGTGGGTGAAACAGTAGGTAACAGAAGAATTGCCTCTGTGATAAAAAGAAATGCTGTGAGAGACCCTAAACCTAAACCCATATTGTAATCACCACAACCCAAATACCCAGAGTACAATAAGAATTATTGACACTAAACAAGTCAAAAAATAACAAGACCAAATACACAGGCCAGGTCCGCCTTCTGTGAGAAAATAAAACCAATGTTCAGGGTTCTCGCGAGGAGTATGTTGTGACTGTTCAGAAAGATCACAACGCATTCCCAGTGATCCTTACTGTCTTTTGAATAACAGCTTAAGTCCCAAATCGTCGTTAGCAGTCTTCTCCGCAGGCTGGACAGTCCACTGTTTAGGAATGGGCACTGCTTTCAGTCGAGAGTGATGAATCCAGTTCTTGTGTCCTTCGACCTTTGCCGCTGTATGGGTGACAAGCAGGACGGTGTGGGGTCCCTTCCACTTCTCTTGGAGAGGCTCGTCCTTCCAGGTCCGCACAAGAACGGAGTCACCAGGCTGCAGGGAGTGGACCGGAGTATCCAGCAGAAGAGGCTGTGAATCTTTGGTGTATCTGTGAAGAGAAGAAAGAACAGCAGACAGAGAGCACATATACTGAGACAAAAAACCACACCCCATTTCCCATTCCCCTGCCAGAACTGGGGTACCATTCATAGGCCATGCTCTTCCAAACATAATCTCGAAGGGACTAAGCCCTATCCTACCCTTAGGGAGAGCCCGAATGCGAAGTAACACAAGGGGCAAGGCATCAGGCCACTTAAGAGAGGCCTCCTGACAGACCTTTGAGAGGTGTCGCTTGAGTGTCTGATTTGTGTGTTCCACTACTCCACTGGCTTGTGGTCGCCAGGGTGTGTGGAGTTTCCAGGGGATTTGCAGAGCACTTGATATCTTTTGAACCACTTGAGATGTGAAGTGTGTTCCATTATCAGATTCCATCCACTGAGGAAGGCCGAAGCGAGGAATGATCTCCTTGACAAACTTAAGAGCCACTGTCTTGGCAGTGTTGTTGCGACATGGGAAGGCCTCAGGTCATCCGCTGAATCGATCCACTAAGACAAGGAGGTACCTGTATCCTTGGGTCCTGGGAAACTCAGTAAAGTCTATTTGCCACACCAATCCTGGGCCTGGGGTAGGTTCCAGGGTGGCTGGTGGCACTGCTACTCCTGTTCGAGGGTTATTCTTTTGGCAGATTAAACATTCAGCTTGTACCTGTGATGCTAGGGGTTTAAGTCCAGAGGTTAGAAAATATTTAGTCATGAGCTGGGTGAGAGCCTCTCTGCCTGCGTGTGTGGTTTGATGCAGTTTCTGCAACACTGATCGAATCAAGCCCTTGGGCAGGAGGATTTTTCCCTCTGTGGAACAAAGCCATCTCTCCTTTTTCTGGAGACCGAGACTGTCAGCCAGGTTTCTGTCCTCTTGGGAGTACTGAGGGGCTGCAAGCTCACCCACTGATGGGATGAGGGCATGCATTTGGGCATTTTCCTCAGTTGGTGATTTCAGGGTAGCAGCTCGCTTAGCTTCCCTGTCTGCTCTGGCATTACCCTTGGTTACATCTTGATCTTCCCTTTGATGGGCTTTGCAATGCACCACTGCTACTGCTGAGGGGAGTTGTACTGCTTCTAAAAGTCGGAGAATTTGAGACCCATGCTTGACCGGAGAGCCTTGGGCTGTTAGCATTCCCCTTTGTTTCCATAAACCAGCGTGTGCATGCAATACCCCAAAAGCATACTTTGAGTCAGTAAAGATATTAACCCGTTTGGCTTTTGCCAGCTCGAGTGCCCGAGTCAGGGCCACTAGTTCAGCAAGTTGGGCAGATGTTCCTGCCGGTAAACTCTCAGCTTCCACGGTATCATGAAGAGACACAATGGCATAACCAGCCCTCCTTTGCCCATTCACAACAGTACTACTTCCATCTGTATACCATTCCAAGTCAGCATTTGGGAGTGGCTGATCTTTTAGATCTGGGCGGCTAGAATACTGAACATCTATGATTTCTAAACAGTCATGTTCTTGCTTTTCTGTCTCGGGCAGCAGTGTAGCTGGATTAAGGGAGGGACAGATCTGCAGGGTGACTTCAGGATTCTCTAACAGCTTCGCCTGGTACCGAGCAACCCGAGCCTGTGTGAGCCAAAGACCACCCTTAGTGTCCAGCAAGGCTCGCACCATATGAGGAACATACACTTGCACAGCTCCTCCCATCGTCAGCTTCCAGCTTACTAGAGCCGTAGCTGCGACCGCCCTCAAACAGGCTGGCCATCCCTTTGAAACTTGATCCAGTTGCTTAGAAAAG
Organism: Terrapene triunguis; assembly: GCF_002925995.2. Classification (NCBI taxonomy): domain Eukaryota; kingdom Metazoa; phylum Chordata; order Testudines; family Emydidae; genus Terrapene; species Terrapene triunguis. Next base: position 3,097 of record NW_020706015.1, read on the forward strand.
TATGCCACAGGACGCTTCCAGGCACCTAATAGCTGGGTAAGCATTCCCAAGGCTACCCCTTTTCGTTCATGCACATACAGTTGGAACGGCTTAGATAGATCGGGCAAGCCAAGGGCTGGAGCTTCCATTAGCTTCCTTTTCAAGATTTTAAATGCCCTGTCTGCTTCTGGGGACCAATGAAAGGGGTCATGTTCTGCTTCCTTAACACATTTATACAGAGGTTTAGCCCACAGTCCAAACTCTGGAATCCATATTCTGCAAAAGCCTGCCATGCCCAGGAATGCCCTAAGCCTTTTGCGGTTGCTGGGGATTGGAACTTGGCAGATAGACAGCTCTCCAACGAAAGGAAGGAGGCTTTCTCCCTGCCTGATGTGAAATCCCAGATATTGAACCTCTGAAAGAGCAATTTGGGCTTTGCTTTGAGATACCCTGTATCCTCGCAGTCCAATAAAGTTTAGGAGACTCACAGTAGCTTTGAGACAAGGGATTAGACCCACAGCAGCAATTAGCAAGTCATCTACATATTGCAACAAGAGGGCTTTGTCTGAATTATCCCACTCCTCCAAGTCTCTGACCAAAACCTGTCAAAACAGAGTGGGGGAATTTTTAAATCCTTGAGCCAATACAGTCCAACAAAACTGCCTTTTAACCCTTCTGTTGTCCTCATTATGCTTTGCAGTATTTTGCAGATCTCACAGTAGCCTGGGCACATTCAGACCCCCCCTTCCTCTTGGTTGTCAGCAAAGTCTTGGCTGTGAACACTGACCTTGGACTGAGGCCAGCTGTATTTTCCTCTCAGTTAACTCATTCCGTGCTTTTTCCTCTTCTCCCTTTCTCGGCTTCTTCTAACTTCCAAAGGAACCTTCCACTCTTCACTCATACACCTTTTCCAGTAACATAACTTCTGTACAGAGCTTTGAAGCAACAAACCAGGACGAGCACACTCACTTCTGAGGATTCCTCTCTATACAACCTCTGGTGTCCAATAGCTTTCCCTTTTAAACCTTAAATGCCTTCTCTGTCTTCCTTCTTCTTAGCCTTAGCTGTAACCTGATTCCGTTCCACTTCAGACAACAGGGTTCTCATAAGTATATTACAATCATCCCAATCAGGCTTATAACTTGCTAGACACCCTTCAAAAAAAGAAATGAACTTGCTTGGATTCGTTGAGAATTCTCCAGCCTCTGCCTTGAAAGCGGCCAAATGTACAGGGTCAAAAGGTACGTGCGAAAATACAGATACTATCTGTGCTGCCCGCTCTTGTGTTCCTGGCCGAGCTACCACACTCTCAGTAATCAACGGATACAATCCCACGGGGGGGGGGGGGG
>NW_020706015.1:4524-5343 GCF_002925995.2 Terrapene triunguis
GGGGCACTCTCTAAAGCCTGTGGGGGTGGAGGAGCCGAAGGGGACACCGATTCTGGCATTACAACAGTGGGAGGGTTCTGGGATTTAGCAGCCAATACTACCGAGCCTGTCGGAGTCAAATGGCACTTGAGCAAAATATCAGTCCTATTTCTTAACACCATAAACGTATACGCATAGAGATGTTCATTCCATTTACCTGTTCTCTGACAAAACAAAAGCAACTGAAGGATCGTGTTATAATTAAGTGATCCTTCCGGTGGCCACCTTTCTTGGCACTCCAGCTGGTACTGAGGCCAATCAACTGTACAAAACCTTTTCAATTTACTTTTAATTAACTGATCAGATCCAAACACCTTCCAGTTCACCAGAATGCATTCTAAGGGTGTACACTGTCCCCTGCCGGCTGTACTCTGTTCCTGCCCCATACTGAGGGAGACTCTGGGCGTCCCCAGGTCAAAACAGGCAGACTCTGGGCGTCCCCAGGTCAAAACAGATAAAGTCCCCACTGGACTGTTCCTACCTTATCCAAGGGTCCGGTTCTGCACCGTCGCTCTATCCACGGGACCGGTTCCCCACCCTGCTTCTCCACTGTCTGTGTGCGTTGCACCGTTGTGCCCTCCGGGGTCGAGCAAACCACGTCTCTGCCGAGGCCCCCCGATGAAGTCACCGGTGAGCGCTCTGGGCGTCGGTCGTCGTCGTAATCCGTCGGCCACCAGGAGGGATCCGGGCAAGGCTAAATTTCAGCCTCGAGCCCCACGTTGGGCGCCAAAACTGTCACCGCCTGAGGGGCTCGAGGCGGACTTCAAAGGGTCCGTTGGC
>NW_020706016.1:0-1250 GCF_002925995.2 Terrapene triunguis
TAAGTGGTTCCAAGTAGTAACAGACAGAACAAAGTAAGTCACAAGCAAAATAAAATAAAATGCGCAAATCTATGCCTAATCAAACTAAATACAGATAAGTTCCTCACCAGTTCCAGAATGCTCCCTTTCACAGGCTAATCTCCCTTTAGCCTGGGTCCAGCAATCTCTCACAACCCCTGTAGCTACTGTCTTTTGTTTCGGTTTCCTTCAAGCATCCTGGGGGGGTGGAGAGGCCCCTTCTTTAGCCAGCTGAAGACAAAATGGAGGGGTCTCCCCCAGGGTTAAATAGACTCTCTCTTGTGGGAGGAGACCCCCCTCCTCCCTCCTATGCAAAGTCCAGCTCCAAGATGGAGTTCTGGAGTCACCTGGGCAAGTCACATGTCCCTGCATGACTCAGTCCTTACAGGCTGAAGCCATTGCCCACATGGAATCTTGCATGTCTCCAGGAAGACTTCTTATGTGGATTGGAGCATTCCAAGATGCATTGTTCCCTGATCAGGTACTTAACCTGGCGAATTCCTTCCTAAAGAAGCTGACCAAATGCCTCCCAAAGCTTACTTAGAAACCAAGCAAGCATACAGCCCATATTCTTAACCTCAAATAGAAAATGATATATATATGTACAAATAGGATGAATAGATATAGTAGACCATGACCTTTACGGAGATATGTTACCTGGCACAGGCAGCACAAAACATATTCCAGTTATGTCATACATACATTTATAAGCACCCCCTCCCCATAAAGCCTTATGGGGTACACTGTCACAACCATAGCAAGATGGGAAGCAGAGGGGGAGGGATGGGGCTTTTGAAAACTGGAAGAGTTTATGTACAGCATGTGCAATTTGACTACAAAGATGATTCATACGAGAGACAGTATTCTGAGTGATTTTACTAGAAAATGACTCTGCATACCAAGTTGATGAGTAATTTGGACAGTAATACTGTGACGGGTTGGATCACAGAAACCCCCTTGGGAGCTGCCACCCGATGTGCCAAGACTACCCCTGCTTCTGTTTTCCCTGCCAGCTCAGGACTCCAGCACCCCGTCTTGCTGAATTAGACACTCCAGTCCACTTCAACACAGACTCAGGGTCTGAATCACTTGTCCCAAAACTGTAAGTTTACCCAAAAACAGCTCACAGGAGTGTGCTTGTCTTTAGCACTCAGATGCCCAACTCCCAATGGGGTCTAAACCCAAATAAATCCGTTTTACCCTGCATAAAGCTTATGCAGGGCAAACTCATA
>NW_020706017.1:0-1585 GCF_002925995.2 Terrapene triunguis
CCAGGGAGATTGAAGTGTTCACTTACTGGCTTTTGTATGTTACCATTCCTGATGTCCGATTTGTATCCATTTATTCTTTTGCAGAGGGACTGTCTGGTTTGGCCAATGTACATGGCAGAGGGGCATTGTTGGCACATGATGGCATATATAACATTAGTAGATGGGCAGGTGAATGAGCCCTTGATGGTGTGGCTGATGTGGTTGGGTCCTCTGATGGTGTCGCCAGAATAGATATGGGGACAGAGTAGGCAACGAGGTTTGCTACAGGGATTGGTTCCTGGGTTGGTGTTTCTGTGGTGTGGTGTGTAGTTGCTGGTGAGTATTTGCTTCAGGTTGGGGGGTTGTCTGTAAGCGAGGACTGGCCTGCCTCCCAAGGTCTGTGAGAGTGAGGGATCATTTTCCAGGATAGGTTGTAGATCGTGGATAATGCGCTGGAGAGGTTTTAGCTGGGGGCTGTATGTGATTGCCAGTGGTGTTCTGTTATTGTCCTTGTTGGGCCTGTCCTGTAGTAGGTGATTTCTGGGTACCCGTCTTGCTCTGTCAATCTGTTTCCTCACTTCCCCAGGTGGGTATTGTAGTTTTACGAATGCTTGATAAAGATCTTGTAGGTGTTTGTCTCTGTCTGAGGGGTTGGAGCAAATTCGGTTGTATCTTAGGGCTTGGCTGTAGACAATGGATCGTGTGATGTTTCTTGGATGGAAGCTGGAGGCATGTAGGTACGTATAGCGGTCAGTAGGTTTCCGGTATAGGGTGGTGTTTATGTGACCATCACTTATTTGCACTGTAGTGTCCAGGAAGTGGATCTCTTGTGTGGACTGGTCCAGGCTGAGGTTGATGGTGGGGTGGAAATTGTTGAAGTCCACGTGGAATTCTTCAAGGGCCTCCTTTCCGTGGGTCCATATGATGAAGATGTCATCAATGTAGCGCAAGTAGAGGAGGGGCACTAGGGGACGAGAGCTGAGGAAGCGTTGTTCTAAGTCAGCCATAAAAATGTTGGCATACTGTGGGGCCATGCGGGTACCCATAGCAGTGCCACTGACTTGAAGGTATAAGTTGTCCCCAAATCTGAAGTGGTTGTGGGTGAGGACAAAGTCACAAAGCTCAGCCACCAGGCGTGCTGTGGCCTCATCAGGGATACTGTTCCTGACAGCTTGTAGTCCATCCTCATGTGGAATATTGGTGTAAAGTGCTTCTACATCCATGGTGGCCAGGATGGTGTTTTCAGGAAGAACACCAATGCATTGTAGTTTCCTCAGGAAGTCGGCGGTGTCTCGAAGATAGCTGGGAGTGCTGGTAGCGTAGGGTCTGAGGAGAGAGTCCAAATAGCCAGATAATCCTGCTGTAATCATGCTGAGATGATGGGGCGTCCAGGGTTTCCGGGTTTATGGATCTTGGGTAGCAGATAGAATACCCCTGGTCGGGATTCTGGGAGTGTGTCCATGTATATTTGTTCCTGTACCGTAGCTGGGAATTTCTTGAGCAGATGGTGTAGTTTCTTTTGGTATTCCTCAGTGGGATCAGAGGATAGTGGCCTGTAGAATGTGGTCTTGGAGAGTTGCCTGGCAGCCTCCTGTTCATAATCCGA
>NW_020706018.1:0-1585 GCF_002925995.2 Terrapene triunguis
TCGGATTATGAACAGGAGGCTGCCAGGCAACTCTCCAAGACCACATTCTACAGGCCACTATCCTCTGATCCCACTGAGGAATACCAAAAGAAACTACACCATCTGCTCAAGAAATTCCCAGCTACGGTACAGGAACAAATATACATGGACACACTCCCAGAATCCCGACCAGGGGTATTCTATCTGCTACCCAAGATCCATAAACCCGGAAACCCTGGACGCCCCATCATCTCAGCATGATTACAGCAGGATTATCTGGCTATTTGGACTCTCTCCTCAGACCCTACGCTACCAGCACTCCCAGCTATCTTCGAGACACCGCCGACTTCCTGAGGAAACTACAATGCATTGGTGTTCTTCCTGAAAACACCATCCTGGCCACCATGGATGTAGAAGCACTTTACACCAATATTCCACATGAGGATGGACTACAAGCTGTCAGGAACAGTATCCCTGATGAGGCCACAGCACGCCTGGTGGCTGAGCTTTGTGACTTTGTCCTCACCCACAACCACTTCAGATTTGGGGACAACTTATACCTTCAAGTCAGTGGCACTGCTATGGGTACCCGCATGGCCCCACAGTATGCCAACATTTTTATGGCTGACTTAGAACAACGCTTCCTCAGCTCTCGTCCCCTAGTGCCCCTCCTCTACTTGCGCTACATTGATGACATCTTCATCATATGGACCCACGGAAAGGAGGCCCTTGAAGAATTCCACGTGGACTTCAACAATTTCCACCCCACCATCAACCTCAGCCTGGACCAGTCCACACAAGAGATCCACTTCCTGGACACTACAGTGCAAATAAGTGATGGTCACATAAACACCACCCTATACCGGAAACCTACTGACCGCTATACGTACCTACATGCCTCCAGCTTCCATCCAAGACACATCACACGATCCATTGTCTACAGCCAAGCCCTAAGATACAACCGAATTTGCTCCAACCCCTCAGACAGAGACAAACACCTACAAGATCTTTATCAAGCATTCGTAAAACTACAATACCCACCTGGGGAAGTGAGGAAACAGATTGACAGAGCAAGACGGGTACCCAGAAATCACCTACTACAGGACAGGCCCAACAAGGACAATAACAGAACACCACTGGCAATCACATACAGCCCCCAGCTAAAACCTCTCCAGCGCATTATCCACGATCTACAACCTATCCTGGAAAATGATCCCTCACTCTCACAGACCTTGGGAGGCAGGCCAGTCCTCGCTTACAGACAACCCCCCAACCTGAAGCAAATACTCACCAGCAACTACACACCACACCACAGAAACACCAACCCAGGAACCAATCCCTGTAGCAAACCTCGTTGCCTACTCTGTCCCCATATCTATTCTGGCGACACCATCAGAGGACCCAACCACATCAGCCACACCATCAAGGGCTCATTCACCTGCCCATCTACTAATGTTATATATGCCATCATGTGCCAACAATGCCCCTCTGCCATGTACATTGGCCAAACCAGACAGTCCCTCTGCAAAAGAATAAATGGATACAAATCGGACATCAGGAATGGTAACATACAAAAGCCAGTAAGTGAACACTTCAATCTCCCTGG
>NW_020706019.1:0-1424 GCF_002925995.2 Terrapene triunguis
TTGTAAAGTAACTCCCTGCTCTCCATGTGTCAGTATATAATGCCTGCATCTGTAACTTTCACTCTATGCATCTGAAGAAGTGAGGTTTTTACCCACGAAAGCTTATGCCCAAATAAATCTGTTAGTCTTTAAGGTGCCACCAGACTCCTTGTTGTTTTTGTAGATACAGACTAACACGGCTACCCCCTGATAATTAAAAGGCAGATACTGGTGGCAGGATTAATATTTCCCCATAGCTTGGCTCCTGTGATTTATGTTCATAGCTATTAAAAGTAAAAGAAAGCAAGGTTTCAAAACTGTGTTTGTATTCTCGCTAACCAAGCTGTTTTCTGTTTGGTTTGGGATTTTTTTGCTCCTTTATCCTTTACCGGACAGAGAAACTTGCTAATTGTTTCCCCCATAATTTACATAAAATTAGATGCACATTGAATAGATATGTGGACAGAGTTGGCACCAGGGTTTGTTGCAGGGTTTTGTTCCTGGGTTGGTATTTTTGTTGTGTGGTGTGTTGTTGCTGGTGAGTATTTGCTTCAGGTTGGGGAGCTGTCTGTAAGCGAGGACCGGCCTGTCCCCCAAGGTCTGTGGGAGTGCGGGATCGTCCTTCAGGATAGGTTGTAGATCCTTGATGATGCGCTTGAGAGGTTTTAGTTGAGGCTATAGGTGACGGCTAGTGGCGTTCTGTTACTTTCTTTGTTGGGCCTGTCTTGTAGTAGGTGTCTTCTGGGTACCCTTCTGGCTCTGTCAATCTGTTTCTTCACTTCACCAGGTAGTTTTAAGAATGCTTGATAGAGATCCTGTAGGTGTTTGTCTCTGTCTGAGGGATCGGAGCAAATGTGGTTGTATCTTAGAGCTTGGCTGCAGACAATGGATCGTGTGATGTGGTCTGGATGAAAGCTGGAGGCATGTAGGTAAGTATAGCGGTCAGTAGGTTTCCCGTATAGGGTGGTGTTTATCTGACCATCGCTTATTAGCACTGTAGTGTCTAGGAAGTGGACCTCTTGTGTGGACTGGTCCAGGCTGAGGTTGATGGTGGGGTGGAAATTGTTGAAATGTTGGTGGAATTCCTCAAGGGCCTCCTTCCCATGGGTCCAGATGATGGAGTCATCAATGTCGTGCAAGTAGAGTAGGGGCGTAAGAGGACGAGAGCTGAGGAAGTGTTGTTCTAAGTCAGCCATAAAAATGTTGGCATACTGTGGGGCCATGCGGGTACCCATAGCAATCCCGCTGACTGGAAGGTATAAATTGCCTCCAAATCTGAAATAATTGTGGGTGAGGACAAAGTCACAAAGTTCAGCCACCAGGTTTGCCATGGTGGTATCGGGGATGCTATTCCTGATGGCTTGTAGTCCATCTTTGTGTGGAATGTTCGTGTAGAGTAGTGGTTCCCAAACTTGTTCCGCCGCTTGTGCAGGGAAAGCCCCTGG
>NW_020706020.1:0-1544 GCF_002925995.2 Terrapene triunguis
TTCTGCTGTTTCTCTTTGAAGTCTGTTTCTGAAGTTTTTTTGTTCAACGATAGTGACTTTTAAATCTGTAATAGAATGTCCACGGAGATTGAAGTGTTCACTTACTGGCTTTTGTATGTTACCATTCCTGATGTCCGATTTGTGTCCATTTATTCTTTTGCAGAGGGACTGTCCGGTTTGGCCAATGTACATGGCAGAGGGGCATTGCTGGCACATGATGGCATATATAACATTAGTAGATGTGCAGGTGAATGAGCCCTTGATGATGTGGTTGGGTCCTCTGATGGTGTTGCCAGAGTAGATATGGGGACAGAGTAGGCAACGAGGTTTGCTACAGGGATTGGTTCCTGGGTTGGTGTTTCTGTGGTGTGGTGTGTAGTTGCTGGTGAGTATTTGCTTCAGGTTGCGGGGTTGTCTGTAAGGCCTTGACTACACTCAGGAATTCCCAGCGCTGCCGTGGCAGCGCTGTGAAGCGCGAGTGTAGTCGCGCCGCCAGCACTGCGAGAGCTCTCTCGCAGCACTGTAAGTACTCCACCTCTCCGAGGGGAATAGCTTGCAGCGCTGCAAGCGAGCGTGCAGCGCTGCAAGCGAGCGTGCAGCGCTGCAGGCTCTGATTACACTGGCGCTTTACAGCGCTGTACTCGCTGCGCTCGGGGGGGGGCATTTTCACACCCCTGAGTGCAGCAAGTTGCAGCGCTGTACAGCGCCAATGTAGCCAAGGCCTAAGCGAGGACTGGCCTGCCTCCCAAGGTCTGTGAGAGTGAGGGATCATTTTCCAGGCTAGGTTGTAGATTGTGGATAATGCGCTGGAGAGGTTTTAGCTGGGGGCTGTATGTGATTGCCAGTGGTGTTCTGTTATTGTCCTTGTTGGGCCTGTCCTGTAATAGGTGATTTCTGGGTACCCGTCTTGCTCTGTCAATCTGTTTCCTCACTTCCCCAGGTGGGTATTGTAGTTTAATACCAATAGTCCATTGCAATCAACATACTACACTGACTATGGTGAGAGACTCTGCCACACACTCTCAAAGAAACTGAGGAACCACCTGATCAGCATCCTGTACAGCAGACAGGAGAAGATCAAGAATGAGCTCTCAAAACTGAAGACTCTCATACAATACCAACCTTCCACACAAACTTCCACGTGGCTGGACTTTACAAAAATGAGACAAGCCATTTACAATGCACACTTCTTTTTCCTCTGTAGAGAAGTGGACAGTAAGCTATCTAAACTCCTATCTGCCACAGGGGGCTACAACAGTGGTACCCTCAACTCATCTAACAACATTGTCAATCTTTCCAATCACACACTTAGCCCAGCAGAAGAGTCTGTCCTATCTCGGGGACTCTCTTTCTGTCCCACCATCCCCACGAACACGATACAGTTCTGCGGTGATCTGGAAGCCTACTTTCGTCGTCTCCGACTCAAGGAATATTTTCAACGCACCACTGAACAGTGCACTGACCCACAGGAACTCTCCTACCAACACTACAAGAAGAAGAACTCTGTGTGGACTCCTCCTGACGGTCGAAATGACAGACTGGAC
>NW_020706021.1:0-1328 GCF_002925995.2 Terrapene triunguis
GCGGAACAAGTTTGGGAACCACTGGTGTAGAAAGCTTCTACATTCATAGTGGCTAGGATGGTGTTTTCTGGAAGATCACCAAAGGATTGTAGTTTCCTCAGGAAGTCAGTGGTGTCTTGAAGATAGCTGGGAGTGCTGGAAGCATATGGGCCTGAGGAGAGAGTCTACATAGCCAGATAATCCTGTTGTCAGGGTGCCAACGCCTGAGATGATGGGGCATCCAGGATTCCCAAGTTTATGGATTTGGGGTAGCAGATAGAATACTTCTGGTCAGGGCTCTAGGGGCGTGTCAGTGTAGATTTGTTCCTGTGCTTTTTTAGGGAGTTTCTTGAGCAGATGGTGTAGTTTCTTTTGGTAATCCTCAGTGAGGTCAGAGGGCAATGGCCTGTAGAATGTGGTGTCAGAAAGTTGTCTAGCAGCCACTTATTCATATTCTGAATTATTCATGATGACTACAGCACCTCCTTTGTCAGCTTTTTTTATTATGATGTCAGAGTTGTTTCTGGATGGCGTATTTCATGTATTTGTACGTGCTTCTGTATTTTCCACTCCGTGCATCTGATGAAGTGGGTTCTAGCCCACGAAAGCTTATGCCCAAATAAATTGGTTAGTATCGGGGATGCTACAAGGATTCCTCATTGTTTTTGCTGATACAGACTAACATGGCTACCACTCTGAAACCTGTCACCATATAGGGAAGAGAGTAACTCTAGGCACATGAGTATCCTGGGGCAAGTTCATTGACCTCACTAGAGTTATTCCTGATTTACACTAGTGGAAATGAGGAGGATCAGGCCCAGCGTGTTGTTTAAAGATTGTATTCTGGACTTCTGGGTTCTCTTTCCAGCTCTGCCAATGACTCACCTTTTGTCCCATGTCACTTTAATTATCTGCACTGCAGTTTACCCATCCAAAAATGAATAAAACACGTTTCTACCTCATAGGGGAGTTAGGAGACTTAATTTGTGTTTGCAAATTATTTTGAGATCCTCACGTGAAAGGGACTAGAGAAATGCGCAGTATTATTGAGAACAGCAGACATTAACACATACACACACAGATTACCTTATAATACCATTTTTTCCCCCATTAAGAGACCTTAATGAAAATCTTATGATGTTATTTCTACAGAGATAAAGGAGGATGAGGGCCTCAGAACAACTGTAGTTGAGACACAGGAAAATGTTGTTTAGTCAAGACAGCTCATTAGCAGTCCAAACAATGATAGAATCAGCATCCAGGGTAACTCCAAAACCACCTACTCAACTGGCTGAAAGACAATTAAAAGGCAAAAACAACAAGGAGTCTGGTGGCACCTTAAAGACTAA
>NW_020706022.1:0-1544 GCF_002925995.2 Terrapene triunguis
GTCCAGTCTGTCATTTCGACCGTCAGGAGGAGTCCACACAGAGTTCTTCTTCTTGTAGTGTTGGTAGGAGAGTTCCTGTGGGTCAGTGCACTGTTCAGTGGTGCGTTGAAAATATTCCTTGAGTCGGAGACGACGAAAGTAGGCTTCCAGATCACCGCAGAACTGTATCGTGTTCGTGGGGATGGTGGGACAGAAAGAGAGTCCCCGAGATAGGACAGACTCTTCTGCTGGGCTAAGTGTGTGATTGGAAAGATTGACAATGTTGTTAGATGAGTTGAGGGTACCACTGTTGTAGCCCCCTGTGGCAGATAGGAGTTTAGATAGCTTACTGTCCACTTCTCTACAGAGGAAAAAGAAGTGTGCATTGTAAATGGCTTGTCTCATTTTTGTAAAGTCCAGCCACGTGGAAGTTTGTGTGGAAGGTTGGTATTGTATGAGAGTCTTCAGTTTTGAGAGCTCATTCTTGATCTTCTCCTGTCTGCTGTACAGGATGCTGATCAGGTGGTTCCTCAGTTTCTTTGAGAGTGTGTGGCAGAGTCTCTCACCATAGTCAGTGTAGTATGTTGATTGCAATGGACTATTGGTATTAAACTACAATACCCACCTGGGGAAGTGAGGAAACAGATTGACAGAGCAAGACGGGTACCCAGAAATCACCTATTACAGGACAGGCCCAACAAGGACAATAACAGAACACCACTGGCAATCACATACAGCCCCCAGCTAAAACCTCTCCAGCGCATTATCCACAATCTACAACCTAGCCTGGAAAATGATCCCTCACTCTCACAGACCTTGGGAGGCAGGCCAGTCCTCGCTTAGGCCTTGGCTACATTGGCGCTGTACAGCGCTGCAACTTGCTGCACTCAGGGGTGTGAAAATGCCCCCCCCCGAGCGCAGCGAGTACAGCGCTGTAAAGCGCCAGTGTAATCAGAGCCTGCAGCGCTGCACGCTCGCTTGCAGCGCTGCACGCTCGCTTGCAGCGCTGCAAGCTATTCCCCTCGGAGAGGTGGAGTACTTACAGTGCTGCGAGAGAGCTCTCGCAGTGCTGGCGGCGCGACTACACTCGCGCTTCACAGCGCTGCCACGGCAGCGCTGGGAATTCCTGAGTGTAGTCAAGGCCTTACAGACAACCCCGCAACCTGAAGCAAATACTCACCAGCAACTACACACCACACCACAGAAACACCAACCCAGGAACCAATCCCTGTAGCAAACCTCGTTGCCTACTCTGTCCCCATATCTACTCTGGCAACACCATCAGAGGACCCAACCACATCATCAAGGGCTCATTCACCTGCACATCTACTAATGTTATATATGCCATCATGTGCCAGCAATGCCCCTCTGCCATGTACATTGGCCAAACCGGACAGTCCCTCTGCAAAAGAATAAATGGACACAAATCGGACATCAGGAATGGTAACATACAAAAGCCAGTAAGTGAACACTTCAATCTCCGTGGACATTCTATTACAGATTTAAAAGTCACTATCGTTGAACAAAAAAACTTCAGAAACAGACTTCAAAGAGAAACAGCAGAA
>NW_020706023.1:0-1328 GCF_002925995.2 Terrapene triunguis
TTAGTCTTTAAGGTGCCACCAGACTCCTTGTTGTTTTTGCCTTTTAATTGTCTTTCAGCCAGTTGAGTAGGTGGTTTTGGAGTTACCCTGGATGCTGATTCTATCATTGTTTGGACTGCTAATGAGCTGTCTTGACTAAACAACATTTTCCTGTGTCTCAACTACAGTTGTTCTGAGGCCCTCATCCTCCTTTATCTCTGTAGAAATAACATCATAAGATTTTCATTAAGGTCTCTTAATGGGGGAAAAAATGGTATTATAAGGTAATCTGTGTGTGTATGTGTTAATGTCTGCTGTTCTCAATAATACTGCGCATTTCTCTAGTCCCTTTCACGTGAGGATCTCAAAATAATTTGCAAACACAAATTAAGTCTCCTAACTCCCCTATGAGGTAGAAACGTGTTTTATTCATTTTTGGATGGGTAAACTGCAGTGCAGATAATTAAAGTGACATGGGACAAAAGGTGAGTCATTGGCAGAGCTGGAAAGAGAACCCAGAAGTCCAGAATACAATCTTTAAACAACACGCTGGGCCTGATCCTCCTCATTTCCACTAGTGTAAATCAGGAATAACTCTAGTGAGGTCAATGAACTTGCCCCAGGATACTCATGTGCCTAGAGTTACTCTCTTCCCTATATGGTGACAGGTTTCAGAGTGGTAGCCATGTTAGTCTGTATCAGCAAAAACAATGAGGAATCCTTGTAGCATCCCCGATACTAACCAATTTATTTGGGCATAAGCTTTCGTGGGCTAGAACCCACTTCATCAGATGCACGGAGTGGAAAATACAGAAGCACGTACAAATACATGAAATACGCCATCCAGAAACAACTCTGACATCATAATAAAAAAAGCTGACAAAGGAGGTGCTGTAGTCATCATGAATAATTCAGAATATGAATAAGTGGCTGCTAGACAACTTTCTGACACCACATTCTACAGGCCATTGCCCTCTGACCTCACTGAGGATTACCAAAAGAAACTACACCATCTGCTCAAGAAACTCCCTAAAAAAGCACAGGAACAAATCTACACTGACACGCCCCTAGAGCCCTGACCAGAAGTATTCTATCTGCTACCCCAAATCCATAAACTTGGGAATCCTGGATGCCCCATCATCTCAGGCGTTGGCACCCTGACAACAGGATTATCTGGCTATGTAGACTCTCTCCTCAGGCCCATATGCTTCCAGCACTCCCAGCTATCTTCAAGACACCACTGACTTCCTGAGGAAACTACAATCCTTTGGTGATCTTCCAGAAAACACCATCCTAGCCACTATGAATGTAGAAGCTTTCTACACCAGTGGTTCCCAAACTTGTTCCGC
>NW_020706024.1:0-5194 GCF_002925995.2 Terrapene triunguis
GAAGTTTTCATGCAGGCCCCTACATTTGTACCCTAAAGTTCAAAGTGGGGATACAGCCTTGACATGGTGGCACAGCGGTGGAGATCGTTTTAGACCCAAAAGCCAGTAAGAGATTTTTTTTTCCTTCTAGCTGCTTGGAGAGCAGAGCTGAAGGTAGATGCATATCTTATCTCTCCTTGCCTGAAGGCAGAGGTGTTAATTTTTTTTAACGAGGTCCTTTGTTAAGAGAAGGGTTCAAAGGGAGCAAACTTTGACTGACTGGTAAAGATAATTTACAAGTTGAATTGTTTTTTTTTCTTTTTACATCCTCGGAAGTAGCTAGTTAGAAAGTCTCTGTTAACTCAGCAGCAGCCAGAGCTAAGTACATCCCAGTTTCAGTCAACTGCAGAGGGGTGTGACCCAGCACAAGAAAACAGGAAAATGACTACCAAAGAAGAAAAAGCTAAAGAGGAGGCCCACAAGAGAGCTATGGAGCCGAAAGAAAAAGAGATGGAGCTGGAAAAAGCCAAAGAGGAGGCGAGAGAAAAAGAAAGGAAGCATGAACTGGAAGCAGCAAGGGCTAAGCAGGATGCATCAGACCATCCTAGCAACTCCTCTCCAGGTACCACTTCCCATCCCAGGAAATTCCCCACCTACAAGGCAGGCGATGATACTGAGGCCTTCTTAGAAAATTTTGAAAGGGCCTGCCTTGGATACAGCATCCCTCCACCCCAGTACATGGTAGAGCTGAGACCGCAGCTCAGTGGACCCTTAGCAGAGGTGGCGGCTGAAATGCCTAAGGAACACATGAACAGTTATGAACTTTTTAAAAACAAGGCCAGAATCAGAATGGGGCTAACACCTGAGCATGCCCGTCGGCGGTTCAGAGCCCTAAGGTGGAAACCTGATGTGTCATTTACCCGACATGCCTACCACATTGGAAAAAATTGGGATGCCTGGATATCAGGAGCAAATGTTAAATCTACGGAAGAGTTGCCCTTCCTATTGCAAATGGAGCAGTTTTTAGAAGGTGTTCCTGAGGAAATAGAAAGGTACATCCTAGATGGGAAGCCCAAAACTGTAACCGAGGTGGGGGAGATTGGAGCCAAATGGGTGGAGGTGACAGAAAAGAAAAAAGCTAGTAGCAGTTGGAGCGAATATCAGAAGGGGCAAGCCGAAACAAAACCTTATCACCGGGGACAACCCAAGGCCCCACCCACATCCCAAGGGAAACCCCAGACGCCTTCTCACCCCACCCCACCAGTCTCCACCAACCAACATCGCCCCGGTGATACCTTAGCAGGGCGATGTTTTAAATGTAATGAACTGGGGCATATAAAGGCTCACTGCCCCAAGAACCCCAACCGATTACAGTTCATTACACCACAATCACACCAAAGATCCCCAGACCCAGATGCCTCTCTCATACCCTCGGAGCGAAGGGAAACCTTGAGAGTGGGCGGAAAGAAGGTTATCGCTTGGAGGGATACTGGGGCACAAGTGTCAACTATCCACCAATCCCTAGTGGACCCCAAACTCATCAACCCGGAGGCTACAGTGACAATTCAACCCTTCGTGTCACAGTCTGTAACCTTGCCTACAGCCCAGTTGCATGTCCAGTACAAGGGCTGGGCAGGAATGTGGACTTTTGCAGTCTATGACAATTATCCCATCCCCATGCTGCTGGGGGAAGACTTGGCCAACCATGTGAAGCTAGCCAAGAGGGTGGGAATAGTCACCCGCAGCCAGGCTAAGCAAGCTTTCACCCCCATCCCTGTTCCTGAGCCGTCCACCAGAGCCCCGTCGGTGTTACCGGAGACCCAAACACAGGTGGTGGAACCGGATCCCCTGCCAACGACTGCAACAGCCGTAGTGGATCCAATCCCAGAGACCCAGCCAAAGCCAGTCCCAGAACCGGAATTCGCAACGCAACCAGCACCAGAACCATTGCCAGCACTGAGTCCAGCGCTTGCAACCCCGTCTACAACTCCAATGCCAGAGGACACCAGCGAGCCTGAACTGGCAGGAGCAGCAGATAACCTTACCCAAGAGGCTCAGCCAGAGCCTGAGATACCACATAGTGCACCAGCGGACAGCGGTTCACAGTCAATGGAAAAAACCCCAGCCCCTACATCGCTTCCAGAGGGACCAAGCCCCAGTCCACAGTCCAAGGAGGAACTGATGTCTCCAGCATCAAGGGAACAGTTCCAGGCCGAGCAGGAAGCAGATGACAGCCTTCAGAAAGCTTGGGCGGCGGCGCGGAGCACCCCACCACCTCTCAGCTCTTCTAACCGATCCCGGTTTGTTGTAGAACAAGGACTTTTATACAAGGAGACTCTTTCTGGTGGGCACCAGGAAGACTGGCATCCTCAAAGACAGTTGGTGGTTCCCACTAAGTATCGGGTAAAGCTCTTGAGCTTAGCCCATGATCATCCCAGTGGCCATTCTGGGGTGAACAGAACCAAAGACCGGTTGGGGAAGTCCTTCCACTGGGAGGGAATGGGCAAGGACGTTGCTAATTATGTCCGGTCTTGTGAGGTGTGCCAACGAGTGGGAAAGCCCCAAGACCAGGTTAAAGCCCCTCTCCAGCCACTACCCATAATTGAGGTCCCATTTCAGCGAGTAGCTGTGGATATTCTGGGTCCTTTCCCAAAGAAGACACCCAGAGGAAAGCAGTACGTACTGACTTTCATGGATTTTGCTACCCGATGGCCGGAAGCTGTACCCTTAAGCAACACCAAGGCTAAAAGTGTATGCCAGGCATTAGCAGACATTTTTGCCAGGGTAGGTTGGCCCTCCGACATCCTTACAGATTCGGGAACTAATTTCCTGGCAGGGAACATGAAAAACCTGTGGGAAGCTCATGGGGTGAATCACTTGGTTGCCACCCCTCATCACCATCAAACCAATGGTCTGGTGGAGAGGTTTAATGGAACTTTGGGGGCCATGATATGTAAATTCGTAAATGAACACTCCAATGATTGGGACCTAGTGTTGCAGCAGTTGCTTTTTGCCTACAGGGCTGTACCACATCCCAGTGTAGGGTTTTCACCATTTGAACTTGTGTATGGCCGCAAGGTTAAGGGGCCATTACAGTTGGTGAAGCAGCAATGGGAGGGGTTTACACCTTCTCCAGGAACTAACATTCTAGACTTTGTAAGCAACCTACAAAACACCCTCCGACACTCTTTAGCCCTTGCTAAAGAAAACCTAAAGAATGCTCAGGAAGAGCAAAAGGCCTGGTATGATAAACATTCCAGAGAACGGTCCTTCAAAGTAGGAGACCAAGTCATGGTCTTAAAGGCGCTCCAGGCCCATAAAATGGAAGCGTCGTGGGAAGGACCATTCACGGTCCAGGAGCGCCTAGGAGCTGTTAACTATCTCATAGCCTCCCCC
This sequence comes from Terrapene triunguis, assembly GCF_002925995.2. NCBI lineage: Eukaryota > Metazoa > Chordata > Testudines > Emydidae > Terrapene > Terrapene triunguis. The sequence continues at coordinate 3,376 of NW_020706024.1, forward strand.
ACCTCCAGCATAAAGCCTAAGGTATACCATGTTAATTCTCTTAAGCCCTTTTATTCCAGAGAATTAAACGTTTGCCAGTTTACAGCCCAGGAAACAGATGACGCGGAGTGGCCGGCAGGTGTCTACTACGAAGGAAAAAGGAATGGTGGCGTGGAAGAGGTGAACCTCTCCACGACCCTGGGACGTCTGCAGCGACAGCAGATCAAGGAGCTGTGCACAAGCTTTGCACCGATTTTCTCAGCCACTCCAGGACGGACCGAACGGGCATACCACTCCATTGACACAGGTAATGCTCACCCAATTAGAACCCCACCCTACCGGGAGTCACCTCATGCCCAAGCGGCTATACAAAGGGAGATCCAGGACATGCTACAGATGGGTATAATCCGCCCCTCTACCAGTGCATGGGCATCTCCAGTGGTTCTAGTTCCCAAACCAGATGGGGAAATACGCTTTTGCGTGGACTACCGTAAGCTAAATGCTGTAACTCGTCCTGACAACTATCCAATGCCACGCACAGATGAGCTATTGGAAAAATTGGGACATGCCCAATTCATCTCTACTTTAGACTTAACCAAAGGGTACTGGCAAGTACCACTAGATGAACCCGCTAAGGAAAGGTCCGCCTTCGTCACCCAGGCAGGGGTGTATGAATTCAATGTACTCCCTTTCGGGTTGCGAAATGCACCCGCCACCTTCCAAAGACTTGTAGATGGTCTCTTAGCGGGATTGGGAGAATCTGCAGTTGCCTATCTCGATGATGTGGCCATTTTTTCTGATTCATGGACAGAACACCTGGAGCACCTGGGAAAAGTCTTCGAGCGCATCCGACAGGCAGGACTAACTGTTAAGGCTAAAAAGTGTCAAATAGGCCAAAACAGGGTGACTTACTTGGGGCACCAGGTGGGTCAAGGAACTATAAATCCCCTACAGGCCAAAGTGGATGCTATCCAAAAGTGGCCGGTTCCAAAGTCAAAGAAACAGGTCCAATCCTTCTTAGGCTTGGCCGGATATTATAGGCGATTTGTACCACACTACAGCCAAATCGCCGCCCCGCTGACAGACCTAACTAGAAAGAAACAGCCAAATGCAGTTCAGTGGACTGATAAGTGTCAAAAGGCCTTTAACCAGCTCAAGGCAACACTCATGTCTGACCCTGTGCTAAGGGCCCCAGACTTTGACAAACCGTTCCTAGTAACCACAGATGCTTCCGAGCGAGGCGTGGGAGCAGTTTTAATGCAGGAAGGACCGGATCAAGAATTCCATCCTGTCGTGTTTCTCAGCAAGAAACTGTCTGAGAGGGAAAGCCACTGGTCAATCAGCAAAAAGGAATGCTACGCCATTGTGTACACGCTGGAAAAGCTACGCCCATATGTTTGGGGACGGCGTTTCCAACTACAAACAGACCATGCTGCGCTACAGTGGCTTCATACCGCCAAGGGAAATAACAAAAACTTCTTCGATGGAGTTTAGCTCTCCAAGATTTTGATTTTGAAATACAACACATTTCGGGAGCTTCTAACAAAGTGGCTGATGCACTCTCCCGGGAAAGTTTCCCAGAGTTAACTGGTTAACAATTGTTCTTGGAATAAAACATATTGTTAGTTTTTATATAATCAGTAGTACGTCTAAAGGTACATGTGTCTTATTAACTCTGTTTTCTCCTAGAACTCCAGGAAGAAATCACAGCCAGTGTGGAACCAAACGTCCAACACTATCTGTGATTTGGGGGGCGTGTCATAACTATAAAGGGAAGGGTAACAGCTCTCTGGGTACAGAGACTCCAAATCCTTTTACCTGTAAAGGGTTAAGAGGCTCG
>NW_020706025.1:0-1493 GCF_002925995.2 Terrapene triunguis
TATTAGTTTAGGTTAAAGAAAATCTGTAACCAAGATAAATTCTGTCAAGAGGACAGCTTTCTATTGAGTACTAATAGGAAAGCTACTAATTATGTGCATTACTTTTTTTTTCCATTTTACTTCAATTCATGAAGTCTACTGCAGTGAGATGAACTGGCTTTCAAGTTACCTCTGGACGATACAGAAGAGTGCCAATTCTGGTCCCTGCCTTGGTCTCTATTCGCTGCTGTCATAAGGCAAAAGGGGCCAAAATGGACCAAGGAAGAATTCCCTCAGCACAAGAGTAGTGTAGGGCCACTATACTGATAGTAGCCTCACACTGCTCTGTCTTCCTGACCTTGGCATAGTGGGATATGGCAGGAGTGGGGCTGGATCAGGAATGCAGAGGGAAGGTATGCCTATAGTGTTCCACCCTACAGTGATTCATAGCTGTGGATGTATCCCATAAGCATGTGTATGAAGGTTGCTATGTTAAAGCAGCGTAGGTCCACCATTTTGCTCCCCTCAGCATCCCAAAATCCAGCCCATACAAACACAACACAAGATCTCTTATAAAGTATCTAGCAATATCAGATAATCTGTCACCACTGTGCACGATATCACCCTACCTATTGCAGTCTTCCCTACACTGAACGAGAGGCTTGAAGTTCAGGTGTTTTGTCTAATGGTACCTGGAAGAGATTTGGTGGGGCAGCATGCAATCCAAGAGACTGGTTAAAAGAGAATGGTATGACTTCTATTGGTTTTTATGGCAAAGAACTTAAGAGTTCAGCACGTGTGATTTGACTTGAAAATATTAAAGCTTTAATGGACATTTTTCTCGCTAACCAAATAGCCATAGCTCTGGGAGGATGCAATCTATGATAATTAGAAATTCATTAGTGAAAAATTAATCAGTCACAGGTATGGATTTTTTAATATTAACATGTGTTCATGTAAAATTGATGTCTTTCCTTTTTGTGTCAGTAAAGCATCTAAAACCAAAACATGGCTAATCTTGCCTGTTATTTAAAACCTTGCAGAATTTCATTATCTGAGAAAACCACTTGATGCCTGTATCCAGAGGTGAAAGTAACTTAAATGACTTACCGGTACACAGGGTGGCCAGGGTCCTGGGCAAGGTGGGGGGAGGCAACTTTGGGGCCCCGGAAGGGGCAGGGCCTCAGGCAGAAGGGGCGGGGCTAGGGCCAAAATCCCCCAGCCAGCCATTCAGTGCTGCCCAGCCTGCGCCACCCAGGGCTTTGGCAGTGATTTAAAGGACCTGGGGCTCTGGCTGAAGGTGCAGTGGCAGCAGGAGTTTGGGTGGGGCCAGTTTAGGTGTGGGAGGGGACTCAGGGCTGGGACAGGGGGTTGGGGTGCAGGTGGCAGTGTGGGGTCCAGGAGGGAGTTTGGGTGCAGGAGGGGGCTCTGGGCTGGGGTAGGGGTGAAGGCTCTGGCCAGGAGGACCTTACCTCGGGCGGTTCCTGGTCGGCGGCGCAGCAGGGCTAAGGCAG
>NW_020706026.1:0-1396 GCF_002925995.2 Terrapene triunguis
TATTAGTTTAGGTTAAAGAAAATCTGTAACCAAGATAAATTCTGTCACGAAGACAGCTTTCTGTTGAGTACTAATAGGAAAGCTACTAATTATGTACATTACTTTTTTTTCCCCATTTTACTTCAATTCATGAAGTCTACTGCAGTGAGATGAGCTGGCTTTCAAGTTACCTCTGGACGATACAGAAGAGTGCCAATTCTGGTCCCTGCCTTGGTCCCTATTCACTGCTGTCATAAGGCAAAAGGGGCCAAAATGGACCAAGGAAGAATTCTTTCAGCACAATAGTGGTGTAGGGCCACTATACTGATAGTAGCCTCACACTGCTCTGTCTTCCTGACCTTGGCATAGTGGGATATGGCAGGAGTGGGGCTGGATCAGGAATGCAGAGGGAAGGTACGCCTATAGTGTTCCACCCTACAGTGATTCATAGCTGTGGATGTATCCCATAAGCATGTGTATGAAGGTTGCTATGTTAAAGCAGCGTAGGTCCACCATTTTGCTCCCCTCAGCATCCCAAAATCCAGCCCACACAAACACAACACAAGATCTCTTATAAAGTGTCTAGCAATATCAGATAATCTGTCACCACTGTGCACAATATCACCCTACCTATTGCAGACTTCCCTACACTGAACGAGAGGCTTGAAGTTCAGGTGTTTTGTCTAATGGTACCTGGAAGAGATTTGGTGGGGCAGCATGCAATCCAAGAGACTGGTTAAAAGAGAATGGTATGACTTCTATTGGTTTTTATGGCAAAGAACTTAAGAGTTCAGCACGTGTGATTTGACTTGAAAATATTAAAGCTTTAATGGACATTTTTCTCACTAACCAAATAGCCATAGCTCTGGGAGGATGCAATCTATGATAATTAGAAATTCATTAGTGAAAAATTAATCAGTCACAGGTATGGATTTTTTAATATTAACATGTGTTCATGTAAAATTGATGTCTTTCCTTTTTGTGTCAGTAAAGCATCTAAAACCAAAACATGGCTAATCTTGCCTGTTATTTAAAACCTTGCAGAATTTCATTATCTGAGAAAACCACTTGATGCCTGTATCCAGAGGTGAAAGTAACTTAAATGACTTACTGGTACACAGGGTGGCCAGGGTCCTGGGCAAGGTGGGGGGAGGCAACTTTGGGGCCCCGGAAGGGGCAGGGCCTCAGGCAGAAGGGGCGGGGCTAGAGCCAAAATCCCCCAGCCAGCCATTCAGCGCTGCCCAGCCCACGCCGCCCAGGGCTTTGGCAGTGATTTAAAGGACCTGGGGCTCTGGCTGAAGGTGCAGTGGCAGCAGGAGTTTGGGTGGGGCCAGGAGTTTAGGTGTGGGAGGGGGTGTCATAACTATAAAGGGAAGGGTAACAGCTCTCTGTGTACAGAGACTCCAAATCCTTTTAC
>NW_020706027.1:0-2202 GCF_002925995.2 Terrapene triunguis
CAGGCTTTTTTCAAGTTTATTAATGAAAACCTTATCTGTCTGTGCAGGTAGTGCCAGAAATAATTAGCATTCACTGAGATTTGTCAGCATACTTAAGAGCACCCCCCCCCCCCCCCCCCAAAAACCCTCTTTCCCGATATTTACAATAGTCCTGGGTCTGTGTCAGGGACCAAGCAGCTTTTAATTGTGCAATCTTTGTTTTCTTGCTCAGTGGATTTTGGCTGTGGCATGGCTGGCTGCCTTCTGTCTTCCTGCCTCCATGGCCCTCGCTGTTGTTGTATGTAGATGCTTCAGACACATTAATGAATAGTAAAGCATTAAACTCTAATGATGGTTAAAGTCAAGGGGTGTGTATGTGTGTGTGTCAGCACTGAATTTAGTCCCTTGCTTTTACAAACAAATTGTGTTCAATTAATTCCAGGCATCTTTCTGGTGCACTCAAGCGATATGCACCAGGGTTGATTTTCACCCATTATCTTTTCACTAAGTGAGGTTTGAAAACCACTTCAGCCACGTAAGTACTCTGGCAGGCAGGCTGCTTGATTAAATGTATATGTAATGATGCCCCTGGATGGGTCATTAGTGGGCACTGAACCCATGATGGCTGGAGGTTAAAGTACGAGGGATGCTTTACACTAGAAAGTTAGCTTGACCCAACTACATTGACCCACACCTCTGAGAGATATAGACAAGCTGACCTAACCCCCAACGTAGACAGCGCTAGGGTGATGGAGGAAATCTGTTGGCCTAGCTACCACTGCTTGAGGAGGTGGATTTACTGCCGTGATGGAAGAACCCCTTCTGTCACTGTAGTAAGTGTCTGTGCTGCGGCTGTAGCGTTCCTAATGTAGACAGATCCCGAGTCTCCTCTTCTTCAGGCTGAGCTAAAGCCCAGCTGGGAGCCATCAGCAACTTGTAAACCTCTTTACATGGTCCAGCCACTAGTAACTTCTTGAAAGTCTCAGGCCCCAATCCCACAACCGCCTCTGCCCAGACAGAGCTCTTTGCCTGCATGGAGCCCCCCTGGGGTTCTGGGCAGATGCAGGGGGCTGCTCTAAATCTGTATGTTCCACAGAGCCTCAGAAACAACAGTGGGGGAAGCCAGAACTCACCTTCTGACAAACTGTCCTGAACAGAAGCCACACCCCAAGGAGCCAGCGTGGGTAGGCCTGTGTTTAAAGACCATTCACAGCCTGTCAGAATCCAGGGGGCACGAGTGGAGACAGTAGCGCCAGCCTGAACTCATGGCCATGTTGGGTCTTTCTGGGTCTCAGCCATCTGGGGTGTGTGAATTCAAAGCCCTGGGAGAGTCCGCCTGCACTTTGGTTCCTTCGCTCCCCATTTGTTTGTGCCAGGCCCTTAACGATAGTTGGAGGCAGGATTTCTCTTTTTGTGCCTAGTGAGAAAAGATTCTCATCAGGAAATTGTCTCAATATGTCTGGAGACAGGGGCTGGCAGGCTCCATTCCTGGGTCCTGAGGGGTCATTTTTAGCAGGGCCTGTGAATACTGAACACTGTTGTCTAGTGGTCAAAGTGGGGGATGGAGAGTCAGGACTCCTGGGTTCTGTTTTCATCTGCAATACTGACTTGCTGGGTAGCCTTGGGCACATCCCTCAATGTGTGTCTGTCTCTTTAGAATGAGACTGCTCACTCTGATCTGGTGCTGCAGGGACTCTGAGTGTTGGGGAGCAGAAGGGGCTGCGTAGCACATTGGGGTTTTCAGCTGAAAGGTGCAAAGTGCTATAACCATCGTTGTGGGGTCACATGGCCTGTGCACCCCTTTGCTCTCTCCTTTAGTTGAGAACTAACGGCTCAGCGGCTGCTGCACTCCATGTCTGATGCAGCGTGACAGCGGAGACACTCTGAGGGGGGCATATTACTCTCCTTCCTGCCAGGGATGTGTTTAGCCATGCTCCTGACAGAACTGTGTGAATTCACACTGACTTCCCTGAGAGAGAGACGGACTGGGCATGAGCCCCTGACATTGATGGCTAAGACAAGAATGCCCCAGTATGGCTGCAGCTTCGCAGCAGCTTCCCATCCCTCACTGACAACCCCCTGCATGGCTGTGATGGAGCTACGCACAGCACAGGGGCAGAGAGGCAAAAGTGGGAAGTGATGACATGTTCCATCTGATCGTGGGCCAGCCGGTTCACCTGGGCTGGGACCCCCCAGACCATCCCGCAGGGTTACCCCAGCTGA